>NW_020523320.1:0-66662 GCF_003368295.1 Carassius auratus | reverse complement strand
GCAAAACTCCCCATTAAATAATCTGAACAGGATCCAACAGCATGAAAACAATTAAAGACTGAATTTGAGTACGATATTGAAGCAACTTAATTCATGCTAATTTTGTGAACCTTGTCATGTGAATGGCAAAAATCAATTCATATTAATTATGAACAGATGTATAAAAGTACAAACACTCTAATAGTTTTGTAGGGACTCTCTCTGGACACTGACAGGCTCCATCCCCACACAATCCCTACGGTTGGTATATATACACAGCTGCTGCACATATTATTTTACAACTATAAGGCGTTTAAAAAAACAATGTTAGCTTTACAATATACATGTACATTATACTAGCCTTTGCGTGGCATTCCTTTTTTTCGCGGTGGGACATCACTTATTTACAACCCTTGTACTCATGCTTAGCTGAAAGCATGGCTTAGCATTCATTAAATGAGCATGATAAAATAGCTTAGTTTAGTTTTCAATGCCCTTTAGAAACCAAGCAATACCATAAATACTATATCCCGATGAGAGTTGCCGTTCCCGAAACACTTTTATCGATAGCTGTTGAGTTACATCTGGAAAGTGGGCGTGATGCCACTGGGAAGCATGTCAACACATGGGCAAAATAAAATCTGAGTTAGGCACATAGTGCTGCAGAAAGATTTTTTTAGATGTTGTTCGATGTGACAAAGACAGTGATCCATTGATCATTTCTGTTTAAGTTGACTCTCTAGGCAATTTCATGAATATACGATGCTCATAACGGTGTACGCCTTCGCTCGTATCTCTGATGAATGTGATGGTGGTTAGGAATATACCATCTGGAAACAATAATAAAAAATGATATATGAAATGTTCAGTATAGCTCCATCAATGCTTGAACTCATATCTTAAATAAACTCTATTGTCCATCTATCCTACAGCTGCTGAATAATTCCCTCTTTAAAATAACCGTATAAAACAAGTGCCAAGCTATCAGTATTTCCTACATTTTTTCATAATAAAATATAGTCCGTCTCAGTTTGAACCCAGTCATATTTAATATGACCACCAGGACTTACAGTAAGAGAGAAGAACATGTTTGCTTCAGATCTAAGCATATTCCTTGTTGGTGCAATATTCCTCGATTCCCATGCATTCGCAAGAAAGAAAGGCGTTTCGACTTTTCAGGGAAATGATGCCGCATTCTTCTGGCCTTTTAGCGTGCTAAAAATCTATATTTCGGTTCTGATAAATCTATATTCAGTCCGTTCTGAATAGCATCCTATTTTAAGCTGTTCTTTTTTCTGCAGCTTGTTTCCGAACTCATATCAGAAGAGTTCACCAGGAGATGCATTGATCCTGCAACCCATCCTCTTTTGTCAGAGTTTGCCCCTCAAAGGTCGGAAGTCAGTGGGATGTCCTTACATTTGCATCCAAAGGTAACAATTCCGCTGTTCTAACCAAACCTAATAATGTCACCATTGATTGCTCTCTTTTGTCCGGCGTCTGCCATATTCTTCTTCTGTAGTTTCAAAAAGAACTGCCACAGTGCAGCAGATTGCATTTCCTGTAATGGGTATTTTTGGAGTGGTACGGGGATGCCGGAGCAATTACGTCTTCCCACCTTGAGCTTCAGCAAAACCTCTTTCCATTAACAGGAGTTCTGCAGCGATCAATCAAGACATCAGTTTCTCAAAGTCAGTGTAGCTACACAATCTTTAAAAAGTGCTGTTTGAATCACTGGAATTTTCCCCCGTCGACACCGTAAGGCCTGACTTAGGTGGCGCAGTCCTCGGGGGAGAGATCTTAGGGGGAAAATTGGCTGGAATGTTGGAATAAGCACCTCATCGGGTGCAGAGTGTGTGGGTGGGGAAAGTGGAGGCTTTTAGGAGATGGCGATAAAGCTATGGATGGGACACGTGTCTCAGCTGTGGTTATAGGTTCTGCAAGGAGACGGCGAGGAGTCTGGTCGGTAGTCATATTGCCCAGCGCCGTGGGGTAGTATGTGGTGCTGTACACGTTTGTCTGCTGAAGCGGTGAAGGGAAGTAGTTGGTCCTCTCATCCGGCAGCAAATTGTTCTTATTCAGAGTCTTGTGGAGAAAACCAAATAAAGGAGTGTTAGATGAGCTGAGAGGCAAACAACTATCTATCAGTCTCTGAGATGAAACACCACTGATCTCACAGTCTGCAAACCTCTTGTGACCTTGAGAACTAAAAAGAACAGAATATGAGAATGCTGAAAGCACACGGCAAGATCTCACACCTTCAGCTTAACACATGCAAACTCATATCCAGCTAGTTTCTTTAAGGGACAGGGTGCAATATCTGCACCACTAGCATGTTTGAGCAGCTGTACAACACTAGCACTCTTGACCAGTGGTATTGAGTTTGTAGATCTCAGAGTCTTATAATGAAGGAGAGACCACAGCCACATCTAAGGACCAGAGTATCATAGAACTTCGAATGGGGTCTTTTGACTTGGACAACATAGCGACTACAAAGCCAGACAACTGAAGAATGACATAATGTGCTAAATATCACTCAGAATACTGTAGAACTACACAGCAACATGTTAAAATAACTTAACACTCCCCAGCAACTGCATAGCAAGGTTTAAAAACCCCACCCAGAACACTTTAGCAACCACAACGCAAGATGCTAAAAATCATTGAAGAACACACTAACCGCATGCTGTAACTCTGTAAACACCTCATAGTGACATGATAAAAACACTTTTCAGCAACTGCAAACGCGGTGAAAACCATACAACCCACCCAAGCATAGCAACATGCTAAAGAACAGCAACAGTGACAGCAACCACACAGCAACATTTTAAAAACCATATAGAGCACCATAGCATTTAGCAACATGCTAAAATCACTAAAGACGGTCCTAAAATAAAACGTGTTTATTTTTTTTTAAATATACATTTTTTTGCACTAAAAATCTTTTTATCTGCACTGTTTGTTCACTTTACTGATTTGCACTCTATCTGCCATGTGCCTTGCGCTGCTGTATTTAACTTATTTTAAATTTTATTACATGTCTTTTTGACATTCCCTTATTGTATAGTTGTATCTACATTTATATTTGATCTAGATTTTCAGGCTCTACTGTTAATGTTATCTGTGTGCACCGGGGGTCTGAGAGTAACGCAATTTCGATTTCTGTATGCATGTACTGTACATGTGGAAGAATTGACAATAAAGCAGACTTGACTTGGACTTGACTATCACTCAGAACACTCTAGAAACTGTATGGCAAAATGTTAAAACAAAATAGAACTCTCCAGATATCTGGATAGCAACATGCTAAAAAAAGCACCCAGAACACTTTAGCAACTTCACAGCAGTGTGTTAAAAACAACCCAGAATATACCAGCAGCTGCATAGCAATGCTAAAACCATGCAGAACACCCTAGCCATCACAAAGCAACATGCTAATTGTTAAACCCTAGCAACCTTACAAAAGTACATTATGTAAAAAAAAGAAAGAAAAAAAAACACTCAGAAAACTCTAGAAACTGCATAACCACAAATTAACCATAGTTTAAAAGGATAGTTCACCCAAAAATCCCAAGGCATCCTAGGCATGTCTAACATTCCTCTTTCAGACAAACACATTCAGAGTTACATTCAACATTGTCCTGTCTGTTCCAATCTGTATAATTGCAGTGAATGGTGCCCCTGTTTCTGAAACCAAAAAAAGGAATCCATCCGTCATAAAACAACACCGCACAGCTCCAGGGTGTTAAAAAGGCCTTCTGAAGTGAAACAATGCATTAGTTTAATAATAATGTAGATGCTTAAAACTTTATAAACTGTAATGTCCAGCTTCCGGTCGCTCAAGCAGGCACATTCACAACAAGGCAGTCAAGTGTATGACATACAGTAGGTGAAATAAATTAATTTCCTCTTTTCCAATGTGATATGGGATGAGAAAAGGAAGAAAAGCGAGGTCAGCAAAAGACCCTTGTCCAAAACATCATATGCTACAACCATGTGCATTTTTCTTCAACCTTGGCCACTGCAGACACCATCTGAAAACATCCAACGTGATTAAAAGAAACTGACATGTTTATGTTCTCTGCATTTTAATCCGGTGAATGTTTTTTTTTCTCATAATTTAACAAGTTAATTCATTCAACATTTTATTTCAGCTTTTTTCTTAAAATGTAACTATTGTTTTTCTTGAAATTGAATGACTTTTTCTTTCTCGTAATTTAAAGAGTTTTTTTCTCAATATTTTATTTGAACATTATATTTAATGACTTTAAACATGATGGTTTTATGTTTTATTATTGTTTTGCCCTAATCCCCATCTGTAGGTTACAAATGGGAATTGATCATCCAAATAAAAAACAAAATAAAAACATGGTTACTTCACTTTTACTATAATAAAACCATGATTAATCTTCCTAAAGTCAGAATACCACAGCAACCACAAAGCAACAAAAACAATCTGACCATCCTAACAACCTTATAGCAAAATGCTAACGTTTTCTAATTTCTGTTAAAACCACTCAGAACTCCACAGAGACCACACAGTAACATTTAACACCTTTCAGATATCCCTGTTTTAGCAACTGTACAGCAACCCTATCACCACAATAGGATGAGATAGAGAAATCAGGTTATTTTTGCGATTCTGTTTGGAGGTACTAGAGAAGCAGAAATGACACACTGCATCTTTAAATATGTAAGACTTCTGAATGAAGTCCACAGCCGATAAGCTCGATAATTCAAAAGTTGTGAACCCGTGGGTCATGGATGAAGGTAACGTGTGTGTGTGTATGAAATGTAGAGCTCTCAAGAAATTTCATTTGTCCAGCTCTAAAAAAACGTAGCTCAGTTACTGGGTGATTGAAGCTTTGAAACATATTAGACTGATTTGAGTGACTCACCATAGCCGAGATTTGCTGTGCAACAATAATAGTTTTCAATACATGGCAAATACATCTCCATTTTTAGTCTGAACAAGATAGATAAAATTGTGTTTTTATCCAAAAGTCAATAAGTGACAAGTGAAGGGAATGCTAGCTGCTATTATGATACCAAATTACACCTTCCTGACTGTGGTACCTTTAGCAGGCTTTTGACAAACCCTTTCCTGAGCGAAATCGGGATATTCATCCTGATTTACAATGCGGCTCTCAATGTGGCGGATGCTTATTCAAACACCCATCAATCAGAGAGGCCTCCGTGTCACACGTTTAATATCACACAGCCATCTGCACACCGCTGTGCTCTGGGAATACATGGACAGAGGCCCGAGTGATGGCCTTTTGCAAATGGCCGCTTCTTTCTCTCGATCCACTCATATTGGCCAAGTCTCATAATGAGTTTCGAGTGAGTGGTGGCCATGCAGAAGATCGATGGAAAAAGTGGCAAAAGGCTCGCGCAGGTGTCACAGCAAGGACACGAGTGGAGGGAGAGCGAGCCGAGCCAAACTAATTGGATGAGCTCGACGATCAGTCACAACCAGCTGTGGGAGTCCACTGAGCGGCTGCTGCTTAAACAGCCTAATGGAGCCCATTAATAAAGACGGAGTGTGTGCCAGGAACCGCGTGCAGCCAGAAGAGGCGGCTAAACAAGCGGCCGTGGGGAGACTGAAACCAGCGGTAATCACCAAACTATCAGTTATCTAGTGATGCTCATTTCGGACAAAACAAACGAGTGTGCTACACGATAGAGTTCGGTTACTTGGCTGCTCACAACTTTTCCTGATAGCTCATCCGTGGGGAAATGTAAAAGTAAAATGTCATTTTCTGATGTTGAAATACATCTTAATTTGCAGGGAGTATATAAAAGGCTTTTCTGGGCACATTCCCATGAAAAGGGTAAACGCTGTGTCTGTCTCTGTGGTGCTATCGAAACATTGATCTGTTTGATTGAGCAACCTGATGAGCCTAACATCTGCGAAAAAAGGTTTGAATATGGTCAAATGTGTAAAACGGAGATATTAAACACACTTTTAAGCAGCTGAGAAGATTCTGAAAGTTGCCAAAATACATAAATACAAACAGGCTCCGCAATCTGCCAAAGTCCACTGAGTTTCACGTGGAATTCTAAGGCCACAGTTTCCAAGTCGGCATATATTAGAAACTCATCTTCAGGCTCACACAAAATCTGAACAGATCTCTGCAGAATTACAATGACTGCTATTTCCAAGAGGTCTAAAAATCCTTGCCTTTTGAGTGTTTATTAAAATATATTTCAAAATTTGATTATGCATTCAGTATCAATGAGAGTGCAGTTTTATTAGCACATATTAGCATGTTTTCTTCAGGATTCTTTGATGGATAAAAAGTTTAAGAGAACAGCATTTATTTGAAAAATAAATAGATTTGTGACATTGTAATGGCTGCAAAGTGCATTTGGGATACACCAGACCAATACTGACAAGAAATAGTCTTTACCTCTCCATATAAATTTCACTACATTGCAAACTAATATAATTCGTTGTATTTCTGAATTTTGCATAGAGGGATGCACCGAAATTTCAGATGCTGAAAATTATCGGCTGAAAATGACATTTATGGTTTTTGACTGAAAGAGAAAAATGCCAGAATTTTCATTTCTGTGCATCCCTATATAAATGTGTGCATGATTAACTTCTAAATAACTTTGCACCTCATCACATTTCCTGAAATGAAGACATCACCATCTAAACAAATCAAAAAAATCCCACTCATTCAAGAGAGTCTTGTTCATGATCAACAACAACATGCTAAACCCCGTCCACTGTTTAAAAAAGAACTATGAGAATAATTTTCTTATGATTATGGTGTCAAAACTGACCTTAAACTCCATGGGTGTGTATTTCTCATTCTTTGGTGTGGTGTTGCCCTTGTAGTTGAGGTGGTTGGGAGTGGTGGGATGGATGACAGCAGACTCCTGTGAGGGCTTGTGGAACCGCTGACAGTACACATACACCAGGAAGGACAGTAGACCGGCACCCAGGAAGCACGACACACCTGTAGCTATCAGGTGAAGCAGAGTGAACCCTGGGAAAACAAGAGAAGACCATATTAACGTAACCGTTTTTCTGCAAATAACTGTAATATGTTGGCATTTTCATCCAGACATTTGACTAAGTATGCTTTTTCAAATAATTAGACAATATAGACATCCTTATCAGTGAATTTGGAGCGATTTGGCACCATTGAATCCCTCATCATTAACGCTACATGTCCGGAGCCATCAACCACCGGTAGGCAGTTGCTTCGAAGCATCTGGCTGAATGATGCAGTACAGAGGGACAGTGCTGTGATTAGCCGGTCGATGTGACAGACCGGGCATCCTGCCGGTCTGACCCGTAATGAGTGTGAAATGTGATTGAAGAGAGCAAACGCCATACCCCGCCATGAACTGCTCTAATTGGACAACGCTCACTCAGGAGAGCACCACTGCTGGAGCATGATGGGTAATATGTGCTGCCACCTGGAGAAACCCCACATTGGCACTGCAGTGCCAACTCTGAGGGCAGCCATTGCTCGATGTGGCCTGGATCCACAAACCTAAAAAGCACCGCTGTATTTTTCGTCTGGTGCATGCACTGGAAAGGCAGCACCTCTGCATGGGAGAGCCACAAGAGCCATGGAACACCACACATGAGAAACTGAAGATCAGCAGTGTGAATTATGAAGTTCACTCACTTAAACCTGCTTAGCGATTCCATTTCTGAGTTCGGGATGAAAAGGGGCTTACATGAAACATGACACACAAGCAGCACATTGCTACATGTCTTTGAGCATTCACGAGAGCGTTCATGCATAAGCGCATACTAACGTGGTGGACACCATACAAACATATCGGTCAAAGCACTTACCCCCACACTGCTGGTCCTTCTCATAGCTAGACGCAGGGAGAATTGCTGTGTAGAGAAAGAGATGTATAGTTAGTGACTGCTCACACAGGATGAGCTCTTGCAAGGGTCTTGAGCTCTTTCTGAATGTCTTGAACTGATGCCAAACATCTTTCAAAGTGACAAGGCATCTTAAAAACACAACGATTGTGGTTTGAGATGCATCGGAACAGTCACAGACATCCATCTAGAGCAGTAGCTGTCAAGTAGTTTAGCTTCAAAATCGAGATTGGTGTAGCTCAACCAGTAGAGCATGTCGACAGCAACGCCAGTGTCATGGGTTTGCCTTCCCGGGACCACATGAACGTAAACCCAGAATGCAATGCAAGTTTCTTTGGATAAAATCAAAATTGTTTATTTGTTATTTTGTTATTGTTTTTATTTGGAGTACTACTTGTGCACAATGCACATGTTTAATATCAAGACTAAAATGTGTTTTAAAGTCATGTTTAATGAGGATTGTATGATTTTTTTTTAATAAAATCAGTCTGGAAAATATACCTTAAATGTACCTGAAGTGTACTTGCAATAGTTCCACTTCAGCACAATCAACTAAGTATATCTAAGTATATCTTTAGTTGAACTTCAGCACTACTTCTGCACAATTAAAGTGCATTAAGCACAAAATTAGTTGTTCCAATTTAGCAGACTTTAAGTACACCAGTTTGGAATATTAAAGTACAATTGCAGGGTATTTTATTAAGTACATAAATATGAAAATGTCTTTGTAGTAGCCTTTCAAATACATTTAAGTATCTTTATTTTTCACTAGGGGTAGAACTGTCAGATGCTTATAAATGTAAATTTTTCATTAGACATGAAGTGCCGACTAAAAATAATACTCTCTCTATATATATCTATATATATACATATATATATATATATATATATATATATACATATATATATATATATATATATATATATATATATATATATATATATATATATATATATATATATATATATATATATATATACATATATATATATATATATATATATATACATACATATATATATATATATATATATATATATATATATATATATATATATATATGAAATGCATAGATGCAACAATATGCAAAATTATTCATTTCTTTATAAAAAGGATGTGCAGCCTTGATGTCAACATCAAAAACCATGAAACATCCTTTTAAAAGCTAATAAGCTATTTTCTACAGTAACTATGCATGGTTAGTCACACTTTATTTTATTAATGCATTTAGTGCACTTTTTTTCTATTTTGTTGCTCAGTTTGAGTAGTGACCAACAATTTTGGGTTGCAACCAACAATCTAACCATAAACTAACAATTTAAAAATGGAGCAGGCTGGTGCAAGAAAAAGTCCTGTGAGCAGGTCATTACATGCTCCCTTGTCTTGCTTTCATTTGCTGAATTACAGCCAAAATGTGAACCATCATATCCTACTCTACTTTCCCATTTCAAAAGCAACCTTCCTGGAAGTTGGGTGATTCAAATAGCTATAGATCTGAGTGGTGAGGAAGTCCTGTTTTGTACCTGAGGGATGAGCAGGTCTGCAGTGATAAAATACAGGAAATCACATCAAAGCCTGTAAGTCGGGTCGCATGAAAATGATTATATTATTATGCTTCCATCACATATTACGTTATTCAAATAGTTGCAAGCTATTTTTCAAAATAAAACTTTAAATGCTCATTTAGTGTAAATATTCCATTTTGGTTGAAATAATGAGCTGCACTTCGATGGGAATGCCATTTTTCACTGCTGCGATGGTGTCTAAGGTTCTCTATTAACACCCAGAGTCATGCTTTTCAAGCTCTATCTGAAATCACCACAAAGAGCAGAGACGGGTATGGGGGGAGATGTTTTGATTGAGATGCACAATTCTCCTTGATCTCCTCACCGTCTAAGACACCTCAGGATTTGGAACCCGTTTCCCAAAATTGGAGAGAAATTGGATGTGAGGCTGCCTTTTGGCATAACATTAATATTAATTAGAGTGTCTGATTCACTTGGTATTCCGCTCTGATAACTCGTGTTCTCGCAGGCCGGGTGCATTCAGTTCTTCACTTTGAACACTTCCACTCCACCAGCCAGAGTAATGAATAAGCGCAAGTAAACATATTACATCTAATCTATTAGAAACAACAGCGAGTTTGACAGGGTTTAAAGTGTATGTTTATTTAATAAGAGTAACACTGCAACAGGGAAACGCTTTGCTTTATAATGGGATAGTCAGACGCCTTGTGAATATGTGTGTGTGTGTGTTTATAGCTCTCGCTCACCTGGGATCTCATTGCAGTCTCGGTGCTGGGAGCTGTTTCCCACACATGGTGTGGATTGAGCCCCACACACTCGACTGCGCAGCTGCAGGCCCGAGTCATCACACTCAGACCACACCGACCAGGCCATCCACCCACCTGCACAAAGACACGGGCATAAACACAGGATTTAAAGGAACAGTTCATCTAAAAATGAACACTCTTGTCATCATTTACTCGCGTCATTTCTTATGTCATTCACACTGTCAAGCACCAAAATGCTATGTATATGTATACTGTATGCATAAATGTTTAATAAACTGGTCCAAATCACTATATTCTAAGTCAAGGTTTCCAAGACGGGGATAAAATTTTTTTTAATGCAAAATTAAAATAGATAAAGAGGGTTGCACAGTTAATCAAAATTAAAGAGAAGTGGCACTATATTTTTGAGTAATTATCAAATCAAAGGCTATCATTTAAATAAAGCTGCAGTAAGGAACTTTTGATGCTCTAGCAGTTACTAAAAAGAACTGCTTGCGTCTTGCAGAAGAACATCGTAGCCGGAACTACTTCTCTTTGTTTATGTCTATGAAGAATCACAAAGGTACTGGGTTACTCCGCCGCGGTATCCCCGAAGCAATCTAAAATAGTCCGAATATAAACACTTATTATAGGTGCACCCTAGTGATTCAGGACAAGCTAAAAACACGGTTTGGAAAATGGATTCATGGTGTACTCGCTTATTATATACATTTTTCTACATTTTGAACACAAACAAAGTTACGGAGCGCAGCTCTGATTGGTTGTTTTTTACCGGGAGCGGATGACTTTCTGCAAATGGCAATAGGACCACTGGGAGGAGCCAGAGGAGCTTGATTTTTTTCACAGATTATCTGTCTCATATTCTACTGTCAGGACATAATGACAGGTTTAACAAATATGGAAAAAATATTTTTTTACAAAAGTTCCCTACAGCACCTTTAAATAATGATACAGTGTGATATAATATTATAATTAGTAAATGCTGCTTCTCACAAACTCAATCATTGCATGTGATGCAAGTTAAATGAAAATGTGGGAACACAGTGTGTGCTAGGTTCTCTTCATGTACATTTGCATAATTTCCTAAATGTTTGTGGACAGAACTGTACAGCATTTTACTAGTATTTCACTAAAATAAAGTGTAAGGATTTTAAATGTTAGGTTTGCATATGTTTTGTGACCATTAACCATCATCAGAGAACTATGAATATGCAAATTTATTGTTAAATTATTGAAATATTAACTTAAATGTATTCACCTGCATAGAAAAGAGAATTCAGTAAATTATTTAAAATAGTTTTTTGTGCTTCGTTGCACATTTTGTTGTTACAAAAAAGAATGAAAATCATAGGTTTGGAACAACTTAACAGTGAGTAAATGATGAGAATTTAATTTTTAATTTTTTCAGTTAAACTCTCCCTTTAAATGGAGCGTTCTGATTTTGGCCATCCTTACAGTTCAGAGGCAATCTAACCAGAGCGCTGCCGACTCAACAGCCCACCCACACGCATGAAACAAACACCGCCAGAGTCACACGAGGAGGAAGAAATAATCACAGTCTGATGCAACACTTTCACAGCAAGTGAACCAAGAACTTTACTTAGAAGAAACTTTGATTTAAAATGTATTTGTTTGCTGGGAAAATCCAATCTGTAAATAGACACATTCCTTTCATGTTTCAGCTTTTAAGATGCTTGTCTAGACCATACACAGTCTTATAACTCTCCCAGAGCCTAACAAATTTGTCATTTATGAAGGGGGCCGCCAGGGGCCAAATGTTTGAATCAAGGATCCAAAAGACTTTAAGATCAGTAGCAACTAGTCCCAGTCAATATCATAGTATTTCAGAAAAAGCAGATCCACTTTTAACAATGATAAAAGGCAGCCTCAATAACTGCTACATTAATCTTCATTTATTTTCCTTAAGCAAACAATATGTCATGAACAATTTTTAAAGCGGAATCCTAATGTAATGGAACCTTATAAGTGACCAATATGGGATGTTTTTCATTCTGGGTTTACTCTTAGTATCTTTACAGGGACTTAATTTTATTGATTGATAATTAATTATCAAAAGCATGGATTTGAGGTGATAATCAGTGAGTCAAAGGCAATACAAATGTAGTGTATAATTTGTTATAGCTATAGGGCTTTACATCCAATCTTCATAATATTTCAGTTTTGTCTTAAAGAGACATTTTTAAAGTGATGGCATCAGAATGTGACAACAGAGCTTAGCACCGCCACAGTCTGCTTGCACACAGCACACCTCTATATGCATGCAGCTCACATATGGCACCATCTGTAGCCTGGAGGACCCCAGAAGCCCCTCTCAGAATCTGAAGTATGTTACTGGTGATTGAAAGGTCTGAAATAATTCCTTCAATTCAATGATGATCAGTTGGTCATAAACTATCCCATTAAAAAGACCAGCAAATGTTGTGCTGTGGATGCTCACATGGCTTCTTAAAGGGGTAGTTCACCTGAAAAGTTTAAATTCTGTCATTGATGAACCCAGTGCCACTGCCATAATCGGGCCGTGCAAGGCTAATAGCCTCAGACCTGTAGCACTGAGGCAAAAATAGTGCTGTGTTTCCACCGTCAGGTCAGAAGCTCTGCAGCGCATCACTAAAACCAACCCTCTCAGGTTTACATGCCTCTCAGGAACAACGTCATACAACCCCATCATTTCACCAAGAAACAGAAGTTATTGGAAAACTAATAAGAAATAAGTCACTGGAACTAGCGTGATCACAAAACTAACACTATAAAAGAAGACTTTGTTTGCATGCTTTGTTAAATATATTTAAATCCAAAAGAATCCATGTTTTACCATAATAAGTAATACATAGATCACAATTAATTAATCAGGATTGAAAATTAGTCACACAGAAATAAGGCGTTATGAACATGCTTGCTGAACATGCCTGCTTATTCAGTCGAGTCTGTTTCTGTTTATTTGTAGTCACGTTATACTACATCACATTTAGAAAGAATGATCATTTCTATATTTTTACTCTCGAGCCGAGACATATGACAGATAAAATGTTACATGTTTACTAGGGGTGCTCCTATCACGATCGGCCGATCGTTATGCGCATCTCGTCAGTAAAGCCGGTTTTCTTATCAGCGGTTAATTCCATCAGGTGCGTGATTTCACATAGAGCAGCTGTTACTACACAGAGCCGTTGTTAATAGAGAAGATGCGCAAATCACGTTAATTTTCAGCGTTTTTTGGCGCATCTTCTCAGTTAACAACGGCTCTGTGTAGTAACAGCTGCTCTATGTGAAATCACGCACCTGATGGAATTAACCGCTGATTAGAGAACCGGCTTTACTGACGAGATGCGCATTAACGATCGGCCTGTCGTGATCGGAGCACCCCTAATGTTTACTATGGTAAAGTTAATGCTGTGTTTCTGCCTTGTGTGGTGATTATAATCCACATCGGATCAAGTTATTTCAAACACACTCTGCCAACTAAAAGTGAGTTTTGAGGTCAACTTATTTGAAAAAGTTTTTAATGCTGGTGTTTACGTAATAAGCTTCATGAAATGATCCACAGCACTGATGCTCTCCAGATGCAGAGAAACTCCGCCTTTGTTCATAACCACTCCTCTAGCCCCAGCTGGCCCAGGCCGTTGGCCCCAAGGAAGCACCGATGAGGCACGATTGAGCACCAGAAGTGACAGTGGAAACGCAACTGGCCCTGGCATGCACTAGCACACGTGCTTTTGGCCCGACAGTGGAAACGTAGGTACTGACTTACCGCAGAGCACACACACACAAAAAAAAAACTCTATGGAGACAAATGCTGAGACATTTCAAAATATCTTTTTTTGGAGTTCCATACAGTTATACAGGTTTAGCATGAGGTGAGGGAGAAAAGTATGCCAGATTTCTCATTTGTAGAGTGAATTATCCATTTAAATAGCTCAGCCAGCACAATTTCCTCTGTTGACCATCCTCATCAGTTAAGTTTTGCTGGTGAATACAATTTCAATGCTGATCAACCATGCTAATCTAAGCTGAACTTTTCAGCAGGGTTGAAACTTTCGGAGGAAGTCCAGTCGTAATTATCTTTTATTTAAACAACCAAAAATAATAATAATTTACAGGAAAACGTAATTAAAAAGAATTCTGAGATTTTTTTTTTTTTTTTAAACTAAACAAAACAAAAAAACAATTACCTTTTATATTTTTATTCCATGATGGAAATAAGCATCCATAGCTGTATAGTTCTCCATGTTTTTAAATGGTGGTAAAAATGGGTGCTGATGGACAGATGACACACTGAAAACCAAATGTATCTTGTGCTTACAGACAGAGGTAGAGCTCAATTTGGAGAGCCTTGATGTTTTTGTAGCACATTTAACTTAAAGCATTTTTTATCCCATTTGAGGTTCTGGATTGGAACTGATCTTACCATCACAGGTGTACGTGTTGCAAAGAGCCTCCTCTGTGTGCAACCCGATGCAGATGTCCCCTCCATTGGCAGGGGCAGGGCTAGTGCATGTGCGCGTTCGTTGATAGTGCCCACCTCCACAGGGCACCGAACACTGCGACCATGATGACCAGCAAGACCAGGCGCCTTTAACTGCACAGACCAAACATGTACAAACAAATACAACATACAAAGACAAACACAAAACAATCAGGCAAGGACGGGGACACAATCATCCAAGCATCAGATAAGCGGATGCAAATGCAGCGCAAACAAGAAAGACTGAGCGGAGGATGCAAACAAAATGTACCGAACACAAACATTAAAAAGCATCAATCAAACAGGCAAACAACAAAACAATAAAAAAATGGACATCATTGGAAATTCCCACAAGGCGGACAAGGCAAGCAGACATCTGTTATGGGATGCTATGGTTATCCGGACATTCAAAGTTCAGGGCAGAATGGAGGTTCAAACTGCTTTATTTGACCCACAAAGCTCCTCACCAAACACTTGAGACTTCTTGTTACAATGAACACCAGCTGTTCACCTCCATTTCATAGTTTATCCTGTTGTTAAATCTAGATTAAGGTGGTGACTGATATCTAGCTGGTCCAAGATAGTCACCATAGAACAGCTTGACCACCTGAAGCTAGTATAACCAACTTGTTTGTAGATTATCTAGTAGCTAGAAACCAGCTATCATGTTCCACAGCTATCACCATAAACTGTATTTTCCAGCACTGACCAGGATAGAAGCACTTTTGTTGTGCAGTTTCTTCTCACTTTAACAGGCCCTGCCACCATCCTCTTGACGTCTCATCAGACTGATGGAGGGGAAGGTTATGGGTGGCTCCTTCTCTCTGCACTGGAAAGCACTGTTTAACCTCAGTGGATTAGCATGTGTGTACTGGGGCACGACTGAAGTGTAAAGGCAGACCGACTGCAATCACAGTGAGTCCAGCAACCCTGCAACACTGAAGGAGTGCATGTCTGAGGTCAAAAGAATGATTAAAATGGTTGTGTCTGAATCCATGTGCCCTACTCCCTTTCCTTCTGCTTTGTTATTTCAATCCTATTTTCCCTTTCTGCCTGAGTGGAAAACACCAGCATAGCAAATACTGTGGGTGTCGTTCATTTGTCACACTCAGAGAGAGTTTAGAGTGGACAATGCATTGGCAAGTAGCTGTCAATACGTCTAAAGAAACACACAAAACCATCTGTTTGGAACTTCCAGGGTGATTGGTCAGATAATTTGCACTGTGAAGGATTCGCACTTTCAAAACATGGCTGTTTGTTTGAGCCCAAGAAGACTGTTAAACCTGGAGAAAAAAAATATTTTAGCACCTTTTGACTTTTCATGGGCATTCCTAAACTGTATTAGCACTTTTGAACTATATGTTAGCACCCTTTAACATCCTTAAACAGTCCATTAGCATCACTAAGATAAGCATGCTAAGAATCTCATACTATATATGATTGGTCAGATAATTAGCACTGTGAAGGATCCCAGGTGAAGTAGTACTTTCAAAACATGGCTCTGTTTGTTTGAACCATAGAGGACTGTTAAACTTGGAGAGAAATGTAATTTAGCACCTTTAAACTGTATATTAGCATGGCCAAATGATCTGTTAGCACCCTTGAAATGTCTGTTAGCACCATTTAATATTTCATTACCATTCCTAAACTGTTAGCCTGTATGTTAGCAACCTTAAACTGTCCATTATCATTCACAAAATTGCTAACAATCGCATACTATATCGCAATATGCTAAAAACACTTTGAAAACACCTAAACAACTCACAATAAGCAACTTGGTGGGAAGCAAATTTTTTTAAAATCAGAAAAGAGTCTTTGATTTATCATTGAGTTCATGTCTGTTTGAAATTATGGTGAAACCTCTTAATTTGACCACAGCAGGTCCCTACGGGGCTTCTGGTTTCCATTAGCTAATGAATTCAGTAATACACTTCACACACTAATGGAAGCAGAGGCTTTTCCAGCACGATGAGCAACTACCTTGATCATGAGCATATGTGGGTGTTATGTGTGTATTTGTGTGCACATATGTATATGTGCATTTGGAGAGTTCTTGTGTTTACATACGTATTTCTGAGTGTGTGTGTTACCTGGACAAGCCTGAAGATTGCAGTCCTGATATTCTACTGGAGATCCTCGGCAGGCGGTGGGAACGCTTTTGCTCTCTGCGCTGGTGCAGGTGCGTTTTCGAGTGCGGTAGCCTTTGGCACACTCCTGAGTGCAAGCTGACCACATCTCCCATGATGACCAGCCGGAGCCTGTCAGTCGTACACCAGGCGTCTTGAGAAGCTCCTCAACGAGAGCTGTAAAACATATATTGCCGGTCATAAGTTTGCCAGTTTTGGTCAGTATTTTTCTTTAACATTGAATGTTTTCCCAGCATACTGACACTGTTATGATGATACAGAATCTACCTGACTAATATAAATATGTCAATTGTTAGTTATCTTCACAGTTATTGTTCTTGGTGTGTCATTTTTTTTGAGAACAATGCAGGGATAATGTATTTTTGTAGGTCAAAACCAGTAGAAGAGCATTTAAACATTTCTGGTTTTATCGTCCAGAAGTCAATAAAATGTTTGACTATGGGTTAAAAATCCTGGAATAATGTTAGTGGTTAACCTAATGTCAAGATGTTTTTAGATTTATCCTACAACAAGAAACACCTGCAATGACATCTTGTGATATTTCTTAAGATTTTACTTGTCTTGAAATAGATGGCTAACAAGTACCTAAATGGGACTACAGAAGTTGTTGGGAACACTAAAAGTCATCACACCGAACCAGAAATTACTCAACTCACTAGTCCGCTTTACAGCCTCATTGTGTTTATAACTGAATAGCTTATAATGAACTATTCTAACGCAAATGTTTAGGGAAAATGCTTTGAAAATAAAGACTGAAACAGTTTTTGTTAGCATAATGGCCTTCCATGGTAGGCTATAGTTTGTTTATAGCTTATGGTAAGCTTTTTATTTCTGGCAATTGCATTTAAACTTCAGAATTGTTGTATTCATTCGTGAAGATTATTATGATGAACAAAATGTAAAAAAGCATAAACTTTTCATTGCTTACAAAGCTTATATTCTGCAAGAATTCAAAAATCCAATGGGTTTTTGTCGAGGGAGCCAGGGTGATGCTGACTTCCGGGTTGGACTGATAAAGAAGTCATCACTGCAGCACTCTCTGAGTGTGTTATTTTAAGGAGTGGCCTTTTTCTGTGTAATTCAAGGTTACTAAAAAACCTACCAATGTCATGCTGTGTTTTACAGCATCTTTGACAAACACATTCTGGTCACAGCATCCTGCACAAGGTGAATTCTGACACTCCCTTGCCTCTAATGCATTCCATGTGCACTTCAAGTGTTTGACCTCTCCCGAGTTCAGACGGCAAGATACATTTAATCAATGTGGCGCCCGACATGCGCAAAGTGGGCAAGAGCTGAACTGTGACCCTGAACTGTCATCGAGCCAGTGGTACCGCCTAACTCAGTCAGATCTGTTCATTGTGTGGGTGTACTGTGCATTAGAAAAAAGGATCTAAACACTCACAGTCTGTTTCGCAGGTAACCGTCCCATCATTGGGGCAGAAGCGTGTCTCCACTTTCCGCTTGCCCAGTTGAAGCTCATGAGGGTCAGCCAGCTGTGCCCGGCAGATGTAGCGTACTCTTTGCTCCTGCCGTGCCCCTCCCTGCGTTATGTTCACTGGGACCCAAGGGGTCCATGGGGTGTTTCGCCGCACCTCCGGACAGGACTCCAGATTGCATGCCTGGTACTCCTGCAATGAGGAAGATTGACAAAGAGATGACATCATCCAGTTGCTCATTCCTCATGCACAGGCGACATTACTTCAGCTCTTAAAATACACGTGAAGCTCATTCTTGTGCCATCACTGTGAACAGTTAATAAAATTTAATGGCTCCTTGCTAGACACCCAAGGGAGTGTTATAGTTCTTTGCAAGGAACGTTAATTTGAGTCCTAATTAAGTCGATTAAATTTGAATTAATTGCAGCTCTTAAGAGAGTTGGAGAGCAAAGAAATCTGTCTGATTTAAAATGCAAGAACAAAAGAGCATTTTAAGAAACTGAATGCTATTTTGATTTGTCTTGATCTTTTGTTGTATAGAAAGAGGCATTACAGCATATGACCGCACATTATGCCATTACATGTTTTGGTGTGATGTGATTTGTTAATAAAATAAAATAAATCATAGAATCATTCAGTGTATAATACCTTCCTGGAGTTCAGTTTACTGTCCTTGTAAACATCTACTTAGTCCGTTTACTCTTGTAATCCAAAATGTATTTTTGTCCTGTGTAAATTCACGTCAGTTTTTATATGGCTGCCCTAGTGAAAAATAAACATACTAAAATGTGTTTTAAATATATTTATTTAAAGCTAAGTATACTACCAATAAAACATTTATGATGCCTGTAAATAACTACAAGGCCATTGGCAGATCGTGTGGACGATCAGCTTAATGTAAGTGACAGTCTCAGAACTGCATAAATCTTCAAAATGAAACAGCGTGCTGCGTTTTAGATATGTCTAGTCCACTCAGTCTCTCCTGAATCACAAATGAGCTCCACTTTTACAGTACATCACACATATCTTTCTGGGAAGAGAGCTGCTTGGTTATCACAGTCGAGCAGGAGGCTTCAAGGCTAAAGCGTGTGTGTAAGTGTGTGTGTACTTCAGGTGTACATACCAGCGCACATCCTGGACAGCTATTTCCATTCTCACAGTTCCTGGAGCGAGAGTGCACCCCTCCTCCACACTCTGAGCTGCACTTGGACCAGGGCGACCATGATGACCAGAAGATGGGCTGAGGGCACGACACCTTCTCATTGCAGAATCTGGTGAGCAGAAAACTGTGTTTTACCCGTATCATAAGTTTAAGTCTGGCCTGCTCCATGTTGATAAAACTCAAGAGAAATGTTTAAAGGGGTCATATTATCAGAAAAATTGCCACAGGTTTGGCAACATTGCAATTGGTTATGAGAAACTTGTGAAGTTAGCATTTGATGATATTGACATCCAACGTACACTACAGGCATCATATATAACAGCTTCAGTAGAGGGGAAGATTATCAAATTATAATGCTTTTAAATTTAACTTGCACTTAAAAGGAACTTAATAGCATTATGTTTTAATTAACATTTTGGATTAATATTTATTTTTATATTTTCTGTTTTACACTGAAAATATAAACAAGATAATATATTTATACAGATATTAAATAGTTTTGGTAAAACTTTACTTAAATCTTTTATGTATAATGCATTATAAAAGTCTTAATGCATCAATTATGCCTTATAATGCACCTTATAATGTATTGTACAATATCTTGAATAATTGAAACCATCGTTAATACATTATAACATATCATTTTTCTTTATGCTTTTAAAATTTGCTTATAATTATTTACCCCAAAATATAATGTATTACAACCCATATTATCAATAATTATAATGCATTATACCCTTTTATAACCTTTTATAATGCACTGTGCATAAAGGCTTTAAGTGATTTTTTAATATATCTTTTATTTCAAGTAACGTACAATTTATTTATTCTAAACAAAAACAACGTAAATTTTTTTATTATTAAGGTTTTCATTTTACATTTCTGTTTTAGTTAACTATATAACGCTGACTTATAAGCAGACAGCAAACACAAAAAAATGTCTTGCATAAATGTAAATAAATGAATCTATAAATAATAAATTCTAAATTCTTCTTGCATAAATCTATTCATCACACAGAATTATCATACGGCTTCAGAAAACTTGGAATAAATTCATATGGCTTACTTTTATAGTGTTTTTGTGCTTGGTCAGCCCGTGGTATTATGAACTTTTATTAAGAATATAGTTTGGAGCAACTGAGAAAATAATGTCAGACTTTTCATTTTGGAGCGAACTATTCCTCTAAGGCACAAGAGCAAATAAAAGCACATTTAATTATAAGGATCACTGAGTAAAAATGGTAATATAAATCTAAATAATGGTCCATTTTAAAAAACATGTATGATATGACCGCTTTTAAAAGAAACCGACTAAGAAAGATTAATCTTTCCAATGCAAAAGTGAGTCAAATATAATTTGAGGCTCCTTAATTACATTACCTAATCTTTATTGAATAACTGATGAATATCTAAATATAATTATGATATGTTTCAGGTCTTGGTTTTTACATTTAAATGTGCAAGAAATAGAAACTCTCTTCTTACCTCTGTTCTCTGCTTTGCCCCACACACACTCGGCCGCCATGCCTGGGTGAAGGGTTGTTACAGGATCGCTGGCGGACTTCAAACCCAATCTCACAGCTTGTGCTGCACTGGCCCCAGGACGACCAGGGTGTCCAACCTCCATTCCTGCAGAAAAAGGAAAGAAGGAAAAAACTGTGAGCATCAGTGAACCTTGGCAAGAAGTGATGGGTACAAGCCCATTTTCTCATTTGGGATATAGAAATACTTTTTTCTCTTTTTTTTTCTCGGCAGCACTGCTGCATTTGATAAGGCTAATATGACGTGATGGAAGAGAAAAAGGACAGGTTCGGTAAGGAATTTTGATTGGGAAACATTATCAATTTGCTAAAGTGCTCGCTTCCTGCAGCACATCTCGTGTGATGAGAGAACTGCCTCTTCTGGTAAAAACACAATTCAGTTTCAGCACCTTAGATGCAGGATGGCAGCAAATGTGGGGCGGAAAAAACAAATCGTAGAAACACTGTAACTGAATTTGAATCACTTGCCTTGAACAGTTGGACACCTCAATGGTGGGACCCTCGCAGTTTTTACCTCCACAGCGAGCGGGTGGACTGTCGCAAGCCCGTGATCGGCAAAGACACGTGCTGGTGCCTTCGCCGTCATCGTGGCTACAGGGTTGCCATGGAGCCCAGAGCCCGTATGCGCCATCTGTGGTTTGGTTCCTCAGCTGGAATAAATGAGAAAAAAACGTGTGAATTTGAAGGTTGGGTGCATGCAGAATCTCAGTCCTAGAAATAATGACCACAAAGCAGCTGCCTCAAGTGATGTTATCAATCATGCGGCATAGCACCTTTCACGCAACACAGATTTCAAAGCTGCAGTGGGAGACTGTCTGAGCGCTATGGAGACGGCGGACATGTGTCGAAACATCAGTCGTGCATGAGGCAGTGAGTGAGGTGGTCTCTCTAAACGGCTGGTCCTTACCGGACAGGCAGTGATGTTCTGGAACCACTGGCTCATGTTAGAGCTGTCCTCTATGGTGGTGCAACGGCGCTGCTTTCGGTCCCAGCCACAGTAAGGGTCTCTAGCATCCAAACACATCCTAAGATAGAAATACAATAAAAAAAATAGTCCGGAAAAAGAGAAAGGGAGAGAGAGAGAGAAAAGAAATATACATGGGCTTAGTGCATGAATAATATTGGTACACTGTAGTCAATATTAATTTCATATTAATCTCATTTATTTATAAGTGCATGTCTTATTATGTGATTAAATCCAAAGACATACAATTATTTTTGCAATCTTTAATCATACTGTAAAAATATTTTAAAATGTTTATTCTAAAAGCATGTATTTAATCAAAAGTGACAGTAGAGACATTTATAATGTTAAAAAGATTTCCATTTGTTTTTAAATTTCTATTTATCATAGAATCATGATGAAAATGCATCAGATTTCACAAAAATTATTAAGCAGCACAACTGTTTTCAAACTTGGTAATAATAAGAAATATTTCTTGAACACCAAATCAGTATATATATATATATATATATATATATATATATATATATATATAAACTTTTCTTCTGACATCACTCAATCCATGAAGGCTACTAGATAATGTCAAATAGCTATGCATTGTTTTGGCAAAACTTATTTTGGGAAACACCCACTTTTCACGATCCAGTAAATTCTCTGAAAATACCTGGTTAAACTCAAGTTGAACATCTTTCTGCATTCTTAAATAGGTAGTGAAAGAAAAACGGGTTGCAAACAGCCATTCACATTGACTTTTAAACTGAAGAGACATCCAACATCTGCTTCCCTTGCCCAACATCGTAGATTAAAAAGCTTGCACATTAACTGACAGCAGCCCTAGGCGCTACAGTTCCCTGATACAAATCTAAACCACGCCTGGGAGAATTTCCTATCCTTTTTACAGAACTCTTGCTAAGCAACACCTCGAAACTGATTCAATATTTGTTAGCTGCTAAAAAAAGAGAGGCCTAATAAGGTGTAATTAAATCTAAACCCACTAATGAAGTCAAGCCATGAGAGCCATTTCAAGGGCCCAGGAATTTGGGGCGGTGTGTTAGTAAAGCACCAGCAGCCTCACAACCTTCCCTTTAGCTTGAAAGGCTTGCTTTTGGCACAAGTGTATCAGTTTGTTTGCGCTGGCCCTCTGGCATTCCAGCCTCAAGGTTGAGGAAACACACAGAGTGTTGATACAGTGCAGACTGCCAAGAAGCGAGCTAAACCACTCCAATGCTTCAACTCTGTCAGGAACATCAAGGCAAAAGGAGCACATCATCCTTCAAAAATTAAATTTACATAGATTCTGGACGACCCTCTTGTTAAATGCCAAAAAAGTGAATGTTCTGTCATCATGTGTGCAGTGTTGTTTAAGTTCTATATGATTTCTCTTTTTCAGTGGAACTAGGCTTGTCATAACACCAAACAATCCATTTAAGCAGATACCAGTGAGATTTCATTACCAGTGATTTTTAATACCAATTTCACGAACACACACACACATACGTTTGTTTTCGTGAAAAGTGGGGATATCCTATAGGCATAATGGTTTATATATTGTACAAACTGTATATTCTATGGCCCGACACCAACCCTACACCTAACCCTAACATTTTTACTTTCTCAAAAAAACTAATTCTGTATGATTTATAAGCGTTTTGAAAAATGGGGACATGGGTTATGTCCTCATAAGTCACCCTCTCCTTGTAATACCTGTGTCATACCCATGTCATTATACAAAGTTGTGTCCTGATATGTCACAAAAACACACACGCACACACACACACACACACACACACACACACACACACACAAAACTAATAAAAAATATAATGCTTTATTTCAAAAGGTGAAATGTTATTATTAACAAATAGAGCATGGCAGTCGTTAGGCAATTTAAAAAAAAATACTAAAATGACTATTCAGTCTCCCCTCACCCCCACCCCCATAAAATGTTATGATTAGCTCCATAAACTGCACACAAATTCGTTATCACCTCAGTTCCCTTTAAATTTCATGTGAAAACGGACTTCGATCGGCTCCTCCCAGTCTTTCAATGTGTTCTTCAATCTGCAGAACGCGGCGGCACAGAGCGAGAAACAGAGGACAAGGTGTGTGTTTATCATTAGATTGTTATAATATCTGCATATGTGTAGTTCTGTTCTTTATATTTATGTCATAAATACAGTTTACAAAATATCATAGGGGAGCAATCGGTTCCTCATCTACTGTAGCCTAAGTTTGCACTGCGTTCACCCCTCATCACACCACAGCTGTTTCCTCCAGCCAAAATGAAGCACATAGGAATGCATACTTCATAAAACGAGCATGTTGCTTTTTTATTTGAAAATGTAACTCTCAATGTAATACATATTCTAGTGCATGTGGCAAAGAGGTCTGCATACTTGAGCTAAGGAAAGAGGGTTGTACTAGAAATGTTATATACTATACAAGTATTTTATATATTACACCAGTACTTAATTTTTCCTGTCATAACAGCACTTAAGGTTGAATTAGCACATTCATGTTTGTTGAGTTCCAGGTTGTTTACCAAAGTAAACAAGCATTTTCAATTAATTATCTATAGGAGCTCAACTTCAGGCTCATGTGGGGGATGTGGGACTGACAGTAGAGCGGAACAAGCAGTGAGCATCAAAACATTTAGAAATGCTCAACTTTATGCAAAACTGCTTAAGTCATCCGGATTCAGTCCAAAGACTTTTCAGAAATGGGTGCATGCAGTGTGAATTCTGCATCCTGTCAATATGAGTATATACAAATATGCACCAATTGCATCAGACTTGAGGTGCGTGAAACAGGCCTGATTATCATCTTCTCGTTAGTCTCTGAATATAACAGGAGCTATAATGAAACAGGAATAAACAACAGTAAATTAGCTGAAGCACCCATAGCGTTATTCAGTTAGTGCACAATTGAAGACATAAATGACCCGAGCCAATTAAAAGAATGTGAGGATGGAGAGTAAAACCTCATGCACATCTAAGGCTCAATTACCCCGCATTACAGAGGGCAGAAACACAAGCCCTCAGGGCGCTGACCTGTGAGAAATACCCATTTAAACAAAAACTTTCGCAGTGATTTCATTAATTACATTGGAAAGATCCACTCCCGCGGACCAAAGTGAAAGCCAGCCGTCCATGTAATCTCTTAAGACTATGAAAATGTGCCGGCATGGAAGGAATGCTGATTTGACATTCCGGTTGCCGGTTTTACTGATGAGCTCAGGAGACATGTACACGGCCCTGGGGCACTGCCAGGACTCGGCTGCTCTCAGGACTGTGCCAGCTGACCTAGTGAAGAAAAAACCTCAATTAATGGCTTCCTAAAGGTGTTCTTTTTTTTCTCCCGAGTTCTGCAACTTATACTCGATAAGGAGAGATTTTCACAGAATGACCACCGTCTCCGAAGGAAAAGAACAAGCACAGCAGAAAAACTGCCGTCTAGCCTTGCAACCTGTCACACAGCTCACCTTTTTTTAAAAATAGACTGCTAGAAAAAAATAAGTTAGTGCACTTGAGGGCCAGTTCAAAGAATTGCACCTTAATCCAAGGTTCCTGTGCATGGAAGAAGTGCTAAAACAAAAGCAACACGAACTGCCATGAATCACACTGCTGTATAATTTAACATGGTTTCCTTACAGCGCACCGCTTCAGGAGCAAAGCCAGAAGACATTGCTTGTAAAATTTTAAATAGCGCAAAAAATAAAGTAACGCATAAAACAATGTGGCAAGACAATGGACAGAAGACGATCAATCTTTCTTCCTCCTTGTTGGTTTAATAGACGTTTTAAAGTCATTGGGAGGGCTGTAAAAAATACTGTCTATTTTATAGGCCTTTAAAAAAGATGAACAAAGGCAAATAGTTATTGCCATCCTTTTAATAGCAATTCATGACCTTTTCGTTGTAAACAAGGGCCGAGGTTTTATTTTTTGTGGATGCACTGTGCTCAGAATCAATAAAACCAGCTTCAGGTTTACTAGTTTTGTCACACACACATTTTTTTTTGTTTATAAAAAACTATGTTTATCAAATAAATTCTGCATGTTAGATACAGTACTATTAATGCATTCCAGTGAAATGGTATAGAACATTTAAAAAAAAAAATACAAATAAATTCCATATGACCCAACGTTTTTTTAGGAAGCTGCCAGAACCAAACAGGTCCCATAAATTTCAGCTTGAGAGATTTCCACACACAGCAATCACTGACAGCTTAGTGCAGACAGAGATAAGATGGTCAGATGCTTTAATGGCTTCATCTTAGGAGAAGAAAAGATGCTATTTGTCAGAAGTTCAGGACAGCAGGGTTTGAGACATATTGCCTGTCTTAATCAAGAATGGGAGAAAGCGCATGAGAAAAATGGCTTCAATTTTGGGTCTCTGCCAGTGGAGAGTCAGTTAAAAGCCAGTGGTAATAAATGCTCTCACCTTCTGATTACTTTCTTTCCCTGCTTTTCCTCTCTCTGCAGCTCCTCTAGTTGCTCAAGTGCTGGGCAGTGTGCTCAAACAAGCTGCGAGCTCTCAAACCTGGTGTTTTTTAGCACCCTGTTGACAAGCTGGCGGCAACAGGAGCTGTAAATTGTTTTGGGTCAGATGGGGCCTCTGAAATGAGAATTTCTTACAAGGCTTAGCCACAGGTAAAGCAGAAAATGCCTTCAGGAAATATATTTATCACCACATGAGCATGGAATTTGATGATGCTCCCATAGCAAGGCACAGTAAATTTGTGATTGGGAAAAATTTCTGATTGGGGAAAAAAACATTTCGAAGTTGGAAACCGCATGAAAACTTCTTCAACAATTAAATGTAGTAAGTTACATCTATATATATTTCTCACTTTTACAGCCTGCTGCACTTTCTTAGTTCTGATTTTTAAAATGGTGAAATTATATAAAGGTTAATTAATGTAATGATAAAATATTTTGCTGTCATAAACACAAGCACATATGGAACATTTTTGGCATTGTGAGGGTTGCCATGGAAACAAAGAATTTGAGGATGTGCTCAGAGTAGAATCTCAGGTTTTCAGCTGGTAATTGCGCTAATTTTAACACATCATGAATGCAGCATTACCGCAGAGACAATTGTGCTGGTGCAACCTACGGTTAAGCATACAATAGGGATGGATCACATTTCTTCACAATTCTTCCCTCCCTGCGAAGATCAAATCAAACCAATACTTATCCTTAAATCCTGAGATCTAAGACTGTTATTAGATTAGTTTCACAATGCGTCTTTGACTTGTGCGTTATTAAATATTCCTGTTTATTAGCATGTGTTGTTATATTGGTTTATATACACTACCATTCAAAAGATCGGGGTCAGTAAGTTTTAAAAATATTTCTGAAAATCTCATATTTACCAAGGTTGCATTCATTCCTGTGCATTCATTCATTAATATTGTGAAACATTATTGCAACTTAAAATAACTCTTTTCTATTTGTATATATTTAAAAAAAAAAAACGTATTCCCATTCCTAAATGCATTTTATGTGTCCTTGCTTAAAAAGGTTAATTAAACAAAAAACTTTTGATTGGTACTGTGAATGAAAACTATTAAATATTTTCAGATTAATAACATTTCACTTGTGTTCATTTACTGAAAAAACATGCCTTCATTATGTTTAACTGGATTTTTACTGTTTTAGTTTTTACATTAAACAATTTAAATGTACTTAAACAGTCCTGATTATAAAAATGACCCTTTTTTAAAGTAGCTTCATAGCTTATTCAAAAAATACTTTTTAAAAACCATTAAATACAGTAACAAGGCTTAAAAATAGTCAGAAATAAACATTAAGGTCCAGCTCTACACCCCACCATCCATAAAGCAAGAGAGGTCTAAAAACTGCAACATGTAGTGACTGCTACAGCAAAAATCCCACATAAAAGGATGTCATCATCCAAAATTACATCCTAAATAGTGTCCAAGTATCTCTGTAGACATGGGAACATGGGTTTGCCACATCAGAAGAAGCAGGAAAGGAAAGCTGTAAAAACATATTTGTGGTTTTCTAAGTAAAGCTTGTGGTTTAGGTTGTTTGCTGTATGCTCTGTTTGCTACAGATGTTTGTAACCTCAAACCCACAATCTTAACAGCGCTCCAAGACTTCTCATCATCTACACATCATCACAACTGTCAGCTAACTGCGCTGCTGTCTCTGATTAGGCTGCTGAATGTAAAATACTTCACCAATAACAGAACTAAGTCAGGGAAGATGCCATCAATTAATTTGATGAAAATTAAGCTGTAAGAAGCTGTCATGATCGCAGGTCATGTTGTATTTTCCAAAGTTCTTTGTTCCTTGAAAAACCTTTAGAAGACTGTGTGTTGTTGGCTGAATCAGGGACAAGTGAACCCAAAGACAGACTATTTATTCTTACCTCCCAAAGACCAATTAGTCAAGCAGTCGTTTTTTAGTCAAGTGCCGTTTTCACATCCTTACTTTAAGGTCCATTGCCACATATGTGTAAATGGTGAATATCAGGAGTACCTTTATCCCACCCACACCACCAATGCTCAGCGTTTAGTCGTCACTGGAAGTCTCGCTATGAACTCAGCCCATCAGCTTCCACATTGGTTTCGTCCTTGATTAGGAATTGCATTCTTTAAGATTATCGATCTGGTCCAGCCGGTTGGTCCCTTTAGATCCCATCAAACAATCAGCTGGCTGATCAGAGTAAATTAGTTTTGCAAATCAGGGGCGAGAGTCTAAGGCCCACAAACATGAGCAGAAGAGAGAGTTTCGAGGAATCAAGCTTAATTATTGCACTGCTTTCAAGCCAGAGCCACCAACAGTGTTGATTAATTCATTAATAAACACTTCTCCAAAGGCAAGACCAGCAAGGCTTCGGGAGCATTCTCTTTGTTTCTTTTCATCTGTAAAGGAAAATAGCGGCACAAGGGCAGCAACTGTGAACATAAGCTGAATGATTTTAGAGTAATTATACACCGAGCCATTATATTTTGAAAGCCTGCTATTCTTGCTATTCTGTTTTGTTTGCATTGATTTGATTTGTTTCCTTGCAACAAGGGCAACCCAGAATTTGTCTCTCACATCACCGATGCAATCTTACATGCCTTATTTGCATTTGACCTACAGTAACTTTCTTTAGATTGCTTTGGTCCAAAAACATCTTGCTAAACAACATTGTGCTAAAATAAGGGGTGTCAATATAAAACCTTGAAAAAAGGGGAAAAAAAAGTACCATAAAATCATCAGATTTACATTTGGAGTATAAGGCATTGTTAGACAAATTGTTGCCACTACTTGACAGATATCAGAGAATCATTGTGACATGTTTCTGTGACAGTTCTAGGCTCTGAAAAAGCTAAAAGAAAAATCTCTTTCTTCTGAGGAACACAAAATAAGAAATTACGAAGACTGGGTTGCTTATTACAAAAAAAGACATTTTGTGCTCCATGAAAGAAAGAAATAATGGCCAAAGGTTTATTTTTTCATGAACAACTATTGCATCAAATGTTGGTATGGTATATTTACTATAAACATTTATATATATATATATATATATATATATATATATAGCAACATTGTGCTGTTACATGCTAATATATTTAATACAATTTTAAATAAATATAAATAATTGCCTATTCTATGCTAATTGTGTTGGGTTGTTTTTGAAATACACTTTAAATATATCATTGATATACAATCGCTATATTGCCCAACAAACATGTGCTCTGTATTAAAACATCACGGCATTGTAAACACAAGTATGACTTTGTAAATACACTTTAAGTCAATGTGTTTTGTGAAAAGCGTTATACAAATAAATATGGTTTGACATCCAACACTCCATAATATAATCAACAGTCTCTAGAAGCAGCTATCCCCCTTATCCTCCATAACATGATTATTCGTTTCAGTCAAAGCTCAAAAAGAGAAAGCTGACTGGTACAGGAGGAAATGAATAAAAACCTCTTGACTCTTGAGCGCAGCTCATATGCAGTCATCTCACACCACTATGAAGTTTCATATAAGTGTACAGCATTAATGAAATGTCAAAGCTGCGATGCTGTATTGTGTTTGAAGGTGAATGTGCTCAGGATGTGGCAGAAATCAAAAGGAAATTAGGGATTAAGGATTAAGGACTCTCTTTTCTGGCCTGCCCTTGGAACCCAACGTGATTGTTCCTCCCTGCTGGGTTTCAAATAGAGCTAGCAAAGTTCGCTTCCGCTCCATCTCTCACATCTCACCTACACCTTGCTTAGTATTCAACACCCTCAGCCTTCACCACATAGCCTGTGTTTCTGTGCATGAGAGAGAGCGTGCACACATATTGAGAAGTGAAATCAAAGTGCTGACTAATCACCAGCTTGCAGTCAAATTTGCCCTCACAGAAAACCATTCACTCAAGAAGGCACCCTTCCTCTTTGCTTTGAACCTTCCTAGCTTCCTTTACCTCTCCTTTATTCATCCAAACCCACACTCGATCTTTCACCTTCATGCACGGCATGCAGAGAGAGAGCGGACAGAGCGCTCTATGTGCTCCTCTGGCAAATTGAGCCTGACTGTTGTCCCCACCCTGCATTTGGAGTGGGAAGTTGATGGAAAGCCTTGATAGAATACACACGGGCTGTCAAACGGCGCTCCTCTTACTGCTTCAGTCACCCGTGAGGGGGAATTTCTTTTCCAATGACAGATCAAGGGTATAATTCCACAGAGGTGGGTAACAAGAGCTTTTACCTGTGTGAAAGGAGCCATTCATGTAAATCAACCTGGGTCTGCTGTCACCCAACACCTTCAGTCTAATGAGAAAGCATTTATTGTCCCTGAAATCTAAAAGGCCCAAAATGCATGCATCAAGTTGTTTAAATACTACGAAAGGGTCATAATGGTTGACTAGAAGCTGGCTGGTTTATCCTGGTATATAGACACACATTTTAATATTCATATTATTAAGAATATCAAAATAAGTAAATATTTATTGATATTAATAATTATTTAATTTAATCATTTAAATTTAAATCAAATTAAATGTTCTTTGCTAAATACTCTCATACTTCATACTTGCTTGGTCAAATACATTTATTTAAATGCATTCAGACCTATGTATTTGGGCAATGTGTTTCACCATGAGCGTAGTGTCTTCAAGATCAATCTGCAATCTGTTCCATTCTGTCGCTGTTTAGCTGTTTTTGAACCTAAGAGCACACTTTATGTCAGCTTCACCCTAAGAATTTATTTAATCAGGTCATCAATGAGTCTAAAACCAGAATAAATATTCAAATCATCGTTAAGGCTAAATAATCTGACAAATCAGCAACCAGTCCATTTTGAAAATAGGTAGTTTCACACTTCCTGCATATGTAATATATGTTGCCTGATTATTTTAGATGAATGAATGATGACATAAATGAAGTCTTTGATTGTAAAAGGGGTCACTAACTGAGAAATCAAAATTACCTTGATCTTTTGGAATCTAAAAGGTCATTGTACTATAAAAACAACTTACTTTCTCGTAAGTTTAAAAACAGCTCATATTGAAGCTAGTCTGCAAAAACAACAAGTTCTGAAATGTTCCACTTTATGATGTAATAGTGTGGCTAAACGCCACCTCCGCAGAAAAAGATTCCACAGCACTGCCTGCTAAGCCCCGCCCACTGATTCACGCATGTAGTGTAAATAATGAGAAAGGCAATGTGGGTCTACGCAGAAATCAAATGATAAAGATGGCTCTGAAGAAAACAAGACTCTGTGCAGTACAATTGTCTTTGCATTGCCTTCCTTCTGATCCTAACATTAGGAAAGAGTGGATGAACTTTATTTTTAATTAAGTTCCAGACTGCATCAGTTAAGAACTTGGTCCTTTGTTTACTTTATTTGACCGTGGATACGTTCACAAACAAGGCGCAATTCAACATTGGATTTTCAGAAAGATTGAAACTTAAAGACAATGCTGTACCGAATACATTGGCTCTGTTATTACAGATTGTTTGATATGTACGTAGTATTTATGCATTTTAAACCTAACTCAGAGCAGTGTCCATCTGTGAAGGCCGTAGGCTGTCAAACATACACAAGTGTTAGCCAATCATAGCAGTGGCGTTTACTTCCGAATCTACAATCCACCATGCCTGTTCAAACAGAGCGTTTTGATGAGGGGTTTAAAATGATGACAGAAAATAGCCTACTACTTCTAAATTATGTTTTTTTTTCATGTAAAAATCTTGATAACATAATAAGGGGAACTTATAGAACAGTACAAAATAATAAAAAAGGCAGTTCATGACAGCATTAAAGCTGTTTGCTGCACAAAACAATCAGAAGAGACACGGCACTCACAATTCTGTTTTGTAGCTGGAGCACCTCGCCAGAGGGATCTTCAGCACTTTGTCATTCAGGCCCACAAAAAGAGTCCTGTCGCCATGGAGAATCTGAAGGCTCAGGATTGGCTCCCGCAGACCAGGAGGGAAGAGCTGCATCTCCTCCAAGTAGCAACCTTGCAGGCTCTTATTAGTGGTTGCCAGGGCCTTAAGAATAGTTCCATACTCTGATAAGTCAGAACAGAAGGCAAAGCATAATTACACAAGACTGCATAACTAATGCTAACCAATACTATTTTTATAAGTATTACTTTTATAAGTTATAAGTATTTGTAGGTTAAATATTTGCAGACATGATTTAAAAGGATTTTGTGCACAAGAAAAGTACAGAACTGAAGTGATTAATTTTGACTTCGACTAGTTACCTGTGCCTATGTACATGACGTGGTGCAAAGTATCCTGCCCCTGTACAATGTCAACAACCAATTTAGAGAACCGCACGTCATCCTGCCAAACCAGCGGGTCCACAGAAACGGGCTGAACCACGTCATTCATGAGGTAGAGCCGCTGGGCGTCCTGCAGACTGCGTTCAGTCAGTCCTTCATTAGGCCCTTCTTCCTCTATGGTCCCACACTGGGAAGTGTCATTAGGGTTAGACTCATTAGTTAGTGTAGAGGTCAAGCATGGCAGTGGCAATATAAACTCACCAAAAAAAAAACTTTCAAACTTCTCACCATGTCATTTTATAGGAAAGTAGACAATAACTGTGAATTACGATGCATGCAGGTACACCCAGCTGGTATTGAGCAATTACTCTCACAGTGCCAGGTTGATAGAATTTATCTGTTGGCTGTTTGTTTCAGACACACACACACACACAAAGAACAAAATGTAAAAGACATTCAGGGGGAATGATGCACCTGGAAATTAGGGATTGGGTTCGGGGTGGGCAGCCACGTGGAGCGAGGGTTCTCCTGGGAGCGAAAGGGCCCGTTGAAAGCCTGCGTGACTGCGCTGAGGTTGTATGCGCAAACTGCAGAGGCAGCAATGCTGTTCCTGGATCACAAAAAAGAAAGATGATTACAATTTAGTAATTTGAAAACATGCAATGAGCATGCAATTATTATATATAATATAAATAGATATATAAATACTGGTGATCTAGTTTCAGGTAAATACTGTATATGTGTGCTCTTGTTTTTGTGACATATCAGGACACAACTTTGTATAATGACATGGGTATGACACAGGTATTACAAGGAGAGGGTGACTTATGAGGACATAACCCATGTCCCTATTTTTCAAAGTGCTTATAAATCATAGAGAATGTTTTTTTTTTTTTTGAGAAAGTAAAAGTGCACAAAGTTTCCTTTGAGGGTTAGGGTGAGCTTGTCAGCTTCTTCTGGCATGAAACATTCTCAAATGCATTGGGACGTAATTAACTCCATTGATTTGAGTGACAGGTGGCCCAGAGACCCAAGTAAGCTGTCAGGAGCAGAGATGAGCTCAACAGTGAATGGATTGGGTGGTTATTCTTGTTACCAGACTGTTACCCTGAGAAATGTCCCCTGATCTTTCAGTATGCCCAGAGTTTAGAGAGATGCCAGAAGCCCTTAGGGACTGAAGCTATTATAGTCACAGCAGTTAACTATGAAGGTTACAGTGGATTATATAGATATTTAGATGTCACAAGTTAAAAAAAATAATTAGCATGGGATCATTAGAGGTCAACCAGGAGGATCACAGATTCATTGTTGTGTGCTGTTGAGACCGCACATAAATGAACAGCAATAATTGTGGTGGTAACACCGAAGCCACAGACAGATGGGCCCACGAGCAGAGCTCCAGGAGGGGGACTCGGCCAGCCAGACGCTGGTGTCTGGCTAGGGCTCTTGTTATGTGGCCTGTTGAGGCATGGACTTGAAGATTCAAGCCTGGTTCTGCAGCTCGACCCTGGGGACTACATATGAGGGTTTTGACATGGAAAGTTAGCATGGTCAAATGAGAGGTTCTTGGCAGTGTAGCTCAAAAAGCTGATGCGCAGATGAAACATGGGCTATAAACCGGTCAGCCCTAGGATGCGAGGACAGAGCAGGCTCTGACAGGACAGCCAATTATCTCAATCTATTTCTCCTTTCATTCTAGCATTCAAAAGCAAGACTCTGAAACTTTGTTATGAGAAACTACAAGAGTTTGATTTTTGAGATTTGACCTCTAAAATTAATAATTATTATAATAATTCCTTACATTTATATAGCACTTTTCTAAGCACTCAAAGCACTTTACATGGTCAGGGGGTATCTCCTAATCCACCACCAGACTGAGATGAAGAAAAGCATTAGTGAGCTGCTTCTCTGCTGACTGCCTACACTATATAGGCAGCACCTTCTACATTCTACAACCAGAATAACTCAAACTGGCTAGTTGTCTTCCACATCATGTAGTGCAATCTTCCAATGATCCAGTTGTTTCTTATTCAGTCACTGTAAGTCTAGTTCACACCAAGGACGATAACTGTAAGAATAACAACGTTTTAATAATCACTCTAATTCCTTTAGAATAGAGATAACTACACCTGTCATTTCAATTCAAATTACAATTCAGCTTCTTTTGGGATGTGACCAATTCAATTCAAATTCATAGTAAAATCTTTAATTGAAAGTGAACCAAATCTGCTTCAGTTCAGAATTTTGTAAAACACTTGTGACTTTGGTAAGGTTGACATTAGTCATAGTACAAATATTTTTCTCCAAAACACGTTGGCCACAATTATAAGCACCCCTATGTAACGGAGGCCAGCGAGTAGTGCCAGACGCTAGTGGCTGTAGCCATTTAGCCTCCTTGTTAGTGCGTCCGCCTCCCATGCCGGAGACCCGGGTTCGAACCCCGCTCGGAGCGAGTGCGAGGAGCGTCAGAGAGGACCCGGGTGAGAGGGGTTATATTGGTGCCGTGACCCGTACGGGAGTGAGGTTTAGGGGGGTGAGTGTAACGGAGGCCAGCGAGTAGTGCTGTGCAGGTAAACCTCACTCCCCGATCTCAAGAGACGCACTAGCGACAGACGCTAGTGGCTGTAGCCATTTAGCCTCCTTGTTAGTGCGTCCGCCTCCCATGCCGGAAGACCCGGGTTCGAGCCCCGCTCGGATCGAGTGTGAGGAGCATCAGAGAGGACCCGGGTGAGAGGGGTTATACCTAGAAATTCTTATGAATAAAATAGCTATGAAGCATATTCCCAATCATAATCACTTTTTTTTTAAGCATGCCAAGGTGACTATGACCATAAAATTGTCCAGCCATGACTCCCTGGAATTTACATTTTTGCAGGAATATAAAAAGGAGGTAACACAAAGGCCAAATTTCCTTAATCATCTATAGCAACAAGTAAAACCAAAGAATATAGTTCTATGTAGATGTGCAGCAGAAGATTGTTGAGCTTCACAAAATGTGGTTGTATTTGCTAACTCATTGAAAATTCCCATTTCCACCATTTGTGATTTATTTTGAAGGAAAGGATATACAATGCAGATTTAACCTTCTTTGCTCATTTGTACCAAGGAGGCTAATCATTCTGACCTCAACTGTATGATGCCAATGTGCAAACATAGCCTAGTGCAGTAGCATTATATGCTTGGCTGAGACTGCATTGAAAGAACAACCCAACCTGTGCATTGTACTGTGATGTATACGAAAGTGTATTACTGCAGGAAACATAAGATCTATTTCCCAAGAATGTTCATGGTTAAGTAAGACATGTCTTCGACTGTCTCAAAGTGGCCATTGTGAAATTCTGTTCGTCCACATGAACATCTTGTGTCTAGGGACATTGTGTGCTGGAGTTGATGTGCTAGATTTGAACCTTGCTTATATGACAAGTTTATCTGATTACATAATGAAGTTAGTTATGCTTATTCAGCTTGTATTTTCCAGACGGTCTATTGTTTCTCTTCTGCAAAAATACTGTATACCGTATATGTGCCACCCAATGCACAATAAAGTTGAGCTTAGAATGAACTGCACCACTCGTGTGTATCATTCTCAGAATTTATATTTGTGATCTTGAAGGCAAGAATATACAATTTATTCTTACAACTAGTCAGAATGTAACTAAAATGAGGAGCTAACAATTACCTTTTGTACAACAGCAAATGCAGTGTATGCATGTTTGAGCAAGGTTTATAATATACATGCATAAAAATGCATAAATGCATTGTCTGGTCAAATGATGCATGCCTCAGCTAAGTCATGGTGGCATTTATTGCATTTGTGCTTGTGCAGATGTGACTTTCAGACAGATGATGATGCAGTTTTAAAGGCTGTTGAGGTGTGTAAAAGTAAAGTACAGAGTTTGGTCCTATAACCCTTTGGAAAGTCACCTACTCTAGCAAATCCCATGACACGCTCAGTATAACACGCAACATATGGGAATGAAGTCTTCTCACTGTGAGAGCAGATGACTTCGGAGCTTTCCAAGCGACACGTACAGTAGATCACATGCTTGTTTAGATGAAGTCATGTTGAGTTATGATGACAGAATAGACAATATGTCAAAAAGCACAGGGTCATTTGAGGTCATCTGAGAGGTCCATAAAGTTGATTTAGACATAAAGTAGGACAGCACTCAAGGGGGAAAAGGTGAGAAAAAAGAAAATACATTACTTCAGTGTTTCAACTTCAGTGAATACCTGCATCGCAGCAAAAAAGACAAAGAGCCAACTCAGCAACCTTCCACAGCCAGGACTGAGGCAAGATTATTAATAAATATTTTTACAGCATAACAATATCTGCCCTTGTGGAAAAACGTGCACTGAAGCATTTGTTCATAAAGATTAATAATAATCATATAGTTCATCTGCGTGTATGTAATTTATAATTTTTTAACCATACATAGCAACTTTAATGCCAATAATGTAGTATTTATGAAAAACTTCTGGAAACTTCTTCAGAATATTCTATAGCACTTTTACATTTAAATGCAATACATATTTATATCAAATATAATTATTCAATATTTATATTATGTTACATATTTAAAATTAAGTATATTATAAAAAATTATGGTAGCACTTTATTTTACAGTCCTGTTCCTCATGTACATACTATGTACTTATTATAGTAATTAGGTGCTAACCCTGAACCTACCCCTAAACCTAACCCTACCCCATTGTAGTTACCTTGTATTACCAGAACTTTCTTAGATAAATACACTGTAAGTACACTATAAGTACACGTACTGTAAAATAAAGTGCAACCAAAATTATTTTAATGTATGCTGTTTGGTGTACCGATTTTACAATGCTGTAGTAAAACACACCGATGAAAAACAACAGAAAGCAGAAAGCCTTAATATCATCACCTCCATACATCTACATGACCGAAATATGGATGGAATAAACTTGAAGCGAAGATTCCTGCTATGGGGTACAAAAAAACTAATTTCAAGGTGGATTTTGTCATGCTGCATCACAGCGAGCGAAGAGATGAACTTGGCTGTTATTCTGTATTTGTTGTAATTCAGGCATGAAAGTGTGTGCATTCGTGATAGAAGTATTCATTCACACCCACAGATCTGTTTTCCAGAGGGGTTGTCTGTCATCACATTAACTGCCAAAAGTGCTGTTCCACCCAGTTAACCTGCAGGTGATTGACAGAAATGAGGATGATAACTATTCCTTCAAAAAGATAATTAAAAAGGTAGAAAATAAAAAAGAAACTTTCCTTCTTAATCATACCAAAATGTAAGGACATGGGGAAGATGTCCAATTATATTGCAAAATATTCCTAGAAAGGGTCATCGAAAGCAAATAAATGAATCCTACTTTTACTTAAAGGGATACTCCACCCCAAAAAGAAAATTTTGTTATTAATCACTTACCCCCATGTCTTTCATACTCGTAAAAGCTTCATAAAAGTTTGTCTTCGGAACACAATTTAAGATATTTTGGATGAAAACCAGGAGGATTGTGACTGTCCCAATGATTGCCAAGTAAAGTACACTGTCAGGGTTCAGAAAAGTATTAAAGACATCATCAGAATAGTCCATCTGCCACGTTATGAAGCGACGAGAATACTTTTTGTATGTGAAGTAAACAAAAATAACATGTCTTTCCACATTACTGTAATCAAAGCTTAAATACATGTAGAAAACATATCCTTGTGACGCAGCTGATGCAGAATAATGTATGCAGCTTGTGTCTATTGATATTCTACAAAATGTCACTATGGTGATGTGGAGAGACACAGAGGAGACAAATTGTTGAAAAAAGTAATTATTTTTGTTTTCTTCGCATACAAAAAGTATTCTCGTCGCTTCATAAGGTTACGGTTGAACCACTGATGGCAGATGGACTATTCTGACGATGTCTTACATACTCGTCTGGACCTTGACATTGTAATTTACTGGGCAGTCAATGGGAGAGTCACAAGCCTCCCAGTTTTCATCCAAAATATCTTACATTGTGTTTCAAAGATGAACAGAGCTTTTATGGGTTTGGAACGACATTGGGGTAAGTGATTCATGAAAAAAAAAAATCATTTTGGGTTGGAGTATCCCTTTAAATAGGATAAAAAAAGACTGCAGAGTGATAAGTGGAACATGAAACTAGCAAATTATTTGACCAAATGCAGTGACTGACCAATCTGAATCAAGAGAGCCATGTAGTAAGTTTTATAAAAGCACTAAAAGAAAGAAAAACCAATTTACAAAAATTACGGAAAATCTTTACAAAGTGCAAGCACTCATGACTTATTGCTTTTATAAAATGCAGAAACAGCAATTGAATGAAACATTCTAATGTTCAAGTTAAATTTATGAAAAATAATAATCATAAAACAGCCAAGAAGCCCATGCCAAACACTGAAAAGAGTTAATAGAGTTAATTCCATTACTTAAGTTGCTTTTTACAATACATCTAATATAGCTGATACCGTCTGTAAACTCAGTATGAGGACATATACTGCTTTGACACCTTCAGCTTAATGAAAGTATGCAGTCATGCTGCCAATACCTTGGGACAAACTACTAGCAACACTTTCAGGCATTTTTTGGCTGCTCTCTTGCGTTCTCTCTCACTCCGCTCCTCCTTTGCCCACCCTACCTGTTTTGCAGCCCCAAACCCCAGGGAGCATTGCTTAAGGTGTTCAATTTACCACACAGATGGGGACTCTGTTGTTCTGATTGCATTACCATATTCCGTTCCTACTGGGGCAGTGAGTGAAAGGGGACAGAAAAAAAAAAAAAAAAAAGAAACAGAGAGATAAAATGAGTGAGAACGAGAGAGACATAGGGGGAAATATAGGAAAGGAGAGCAAGAGAAGGAGAGTCTTGAGATTTATATACTGCCATACTACTTGCTATTTGAAATGATGTTTTTAGCATGCATACTGTCAAGTAGTGATAAAAAGTGATTGATAAAAAATGTTGGCTCACCACTAGCAGACATACAGCATATTTTCTGGAATATCTCTACAAAAATGTTGGTTTCCATTTATTTAATCGAATGTAATGCATAAGTGATTCATCCTATAGGACAGAATCTCCAAGAGGTGTTGGGTCGAAGTGATTTTGTTGCATACTGCATGCTGAATCAAATACATGAAGTTATATGCAGTAAACAGCAGGAAGTATATTTTCCAAGAGCAGCGCAAGATACTGTATGAATATAACGTGGAAGTAGCACTTGGTGATGATCTATTAAGAAAATGCTGTGACAGCTGCTGCTGGCGTCATTATTAGCCGTTAATTCCTAATGTTATTAAATTCATATTCTTAGCAAATGCTTTGTTAGCAAAATTACTTGCAATTAAAGGCAAAAATATACTTGTTAATCTAGTGCTAATTTGTAGTGCTAAGTTGTAACAGAGGTGGATGTGATCTAGCATATTCCTGTACTACTCTCTAAGGCCTTCTCACATTTCTTGAAAAGACAGAAACAGACTTAGGGCCAGTTTTAATAACAGCTTGCCAGCGCAAACCATCTTTTGGCATTAAAATAGTACTGTAACTAATTAAAATAGTACTGTAACTAATACACAGTGACGAACTAGAGCTGATAAGACGAGGACAAAGTTATTTTTGCACCTTACCTGCAATTGTTGCTACTAGGAGAAGGTACCAAAGAGAATATCGGCACTGTTTTGTGCTAATTTTCCCTATTTATTAAAACTGATCCATAACCTGTTTACATAAGGTGCAATTCAAATTGTTCATCTTGACAAAATATGTCCACAAAACATGGGTTTCTTAAACATTCACATGTATATATGAACAAAATATATCCATCAAAATAAGTTTACAATTTTTACACCAGTATTAGCAGTGCCAGAACACAAGGCATATCTGCTGTACAGGTGCCAGCATATGCATTTAACATGTATGTACAGTATATTGCAGACATTGTGTTTGATAACTTGACTTACACGTTGGTGGTGAAGATGCCATAGATGAGATCCTGTTCGGGCAGGTAGAAGGTGCTCTGTAGTTCATTGTAGTAGAACGGGATCTCTCCCGACCGTGAACAGTTAAGTCGGGCCTTTGTGAAGGTGGTCCACGTGTCTTCCAGCAAGAAGCGACCTCCTATGTCGTTCTTACACACCCGCGCCACCCGCGAGTACACCGTCTTACCGCAGTCGTGTTCCACAGCGTTTTCCCTCAAGAAGAAGAAGGTGAAAAGACCCACATCATAAGCCGAGATGAAGTGAGGCTCTAAAGAAGAAGGGAAAAAAGCGTGGCTAAATACCTTACAGGCACAAAAAGCATTTCAAATGGGTACGTCTACAGCGGGACTCTCAGTAATGCAGCATAAAGTGTTTTAAATGCCAAAACAAGGACTTTACTTCCATAGAAAAGTGGCCTGAATACCTGTTCCACTCTTTCTTAATATCTGCTTACGCTTGCCTAGGATTGGAGCAGAAATCTGTGTGCATTTGACATGCAAAAATTATTCAGAATATAAAAAGCTGTCCGATTGGTCCAGGTGGCACTGGTCTGGATTGCATTAGTCGGAGTTAATATCGCACACTCTGAATAATGTCTTACCCCCAAGGCCTGTTTATTCCCCAGCCCATCTAGTAACGCATGCCACAGATATTCACCTGTAAACAGGCATGACTATAATCACTGCTGGGGCCAGAGATTACTGTGATGCTGTGAAGCCCAGGAGAGGCATCAATAGCCATAACTGCTTTTGATTCAATTTTAAATATAATAAATACCAAATCTCAGAGGACACCGACTCAGAAACAGCCCAGAGAAGTATTTGCATACAATTCTGCAAACGATATTGCTCCAAAAACTAAGTGCAGCAGAATTACGTGGTCAAACTGGACTGGAACTTTGTGCACTGTATTGTGCTGGTCCAAAAATCACAGTAATACAACATCAGCGTAGCCCATTATGAATTTGTGCTATATTCAGTGCTTTCATCTGAAACCAGAGAAAAGCTTTTTAGTGACAAACAGGCAGAACAGTATTTGTTCTTCACTGACAAAAAACACTAAATTCTACTTTATTTTAGGCTCATGTCTTGCTTTTTAGTGAGCAGTGTAAATACTCCTGTGTATAAATTAGTACCATGGTATATATAAAATAAAATGGTATTATTGCTTGGTCCAGTCACTGTACCATGGTGGGTAAAGGAAAAAAATAATAATTTGGGTTACTAATAAAATACCATGGCATTACTATTGTTGGTTGCTTGTTGTTGTTTTTTTTTTACTGTATCTTAAAAAGACTAAGGCATTATCATGGTTTTTGGACATACAAGTCCTTTGAAGCACCATGGAAATACAGTGATATGTTTACACTTCTGTGTAAGTCTGGGGTCAACAAAAGTTTAAATTGATTTTATTTATCTTTTTATTTTATTTTTTTAGTTTAAACAAATTCATATTTAATTGACAGCAAAGACTTTTTAGAAATTATTTCAAATAAATGCTATTCATCAAAGAATCCTGAAAAAGTATCACAGTTTCCATAAAATATTAAGCAGCACAACTGTTTTCAACATTGATAATGAGAAGAAATGTTTCATAAGCGCCAAATCAGTACATCAGAATGACTATTAGTTTTACTGTATAATCAATAAAATAAATTCAGCCTTAGATAGTATAACATGACATTTTTACTGACCCCAAACTTTTGAACATTACTGTATTTAATACCATGGTACTAACATCCGATTCAATCCATCTATTTTAAACATGAATAAATGATGACTGTTGATGAATTTCTACTGACAAAAAGTAACAAAAAAATATTATGGCATTATTATATTTTCAATATAGAATCATGCTAGTATATATATCATGCATATTTTTGGACCATTTAGAGTAGTCTCATGCTTATTTGGTTGGCATTTTAAGTATCTGGTATCAGGAAATACACTAGTACATAAATATTTATCATAGACTACAGTACAGAAGATATATGTCCCCATCTCACTGTACCATGGTACATTTTGCAATCAGTGAACCTTAGAAAAGTAAGAAAAAAAAATTTATTCTGCTTTCAGTTTCAATGAGACATCATAACTACACTTTTACACAGATCAAGGTAAAGAAAGTGAATCTCAATACAGACCCATTCAACATCAGAACAATTACTACCCAGTGACTGCAGGAATTCATCAGGTCTTTTGCTAAGCTAAAAACAGGCAGGGTGTGAGTGTGCTGATTTGTGAGGGACTGAACATGACAAACGGTATTTCAAAAGGGGTCGCTGTATGTGTGTGTGTTTATCTGCGAGCCGCAGTCAGGGGAAAACACTAAGCTGAGAAGTGAATTACGAGTCCCAATAAGCACCAGAGGAGAGAGGCATGTGCTAATAGCCACGCTGCGGGCGATGATGATATTTCTCATTGAATCAGAGCTGTGCTAAAACAATATCACATCTCACTTCGGGTACGACCCCACATGGGCTCCGTGTTAAAAAAAACATTCAGTCAGCATCTGGCACGACCAATATAACAACAGTCCAGTTTAATTCAGTTGTAGACCCTTGAGGTTCATGCCTTCTCAACGCTATCTTACAACCAATTCGTACGTATTTTACGAGGTGGCTTATTCGTACGAATTTGTACGACCTCACTCGTACGATTTTATATGACCCCAGTGACGGTTAGGTTTAGGGGCGGGGTTAGGTGTAGGTCATTCGTACAAATTCATAAGAATTGTGCAACTCGTAAAATACATACGATTTGGCAACAATCGTATGAATTTGTACGAGTGTGGTTGTACGAATTCGTACGAATAAGCCACCTTGTGAAAAATGTACGAATTGCCGTGAGATCGGGTTGGCCTTTTACACTGACCCCCAGTTGAGAAATAAATTTTTCTCTTTTTTTACTTTGGCTAAACTGGATGTTGTTCAGCGGTGCAACTATTAGTAAACCACTAGATAATGTTACTACCGATTATCCAAATAGCTACTCTAGCTACAAATAGTGTTTTTCATGATTCAACTTATTCTCAGTGGATAAAAGTTTTTTTTCTCTCTCTCTCTTTCTCATGAGTTATGTCATATTATGCAAGTAAAAAAGTAATTCAAACTAACTTTAAGCTTTTTGTGCAGATTTTTAGTCAATAAGGTCAATATATGTGTTAATATATTTATAAGGTAAATGCGAAAGTTTCAATAATCTCGCCTCCCTCTTTTTGTCTTTCTCTCTCCTCAAGTGTGAACCTACAGTGAAACTACAGGCCGACTGAGTGACGTGAAGCGCTGCAGCTGCAATTTCACCCTCTCTCGGTCATGAGGAATAATTACACTGCTGGATGCCTGAACGTTCATCTCCTCCACCCAATCCTTACTCTCCAACCCTTGTCTATGTCCTTCTCCTTTCACCTCAACTACCCTCTGACATCTCCTCTGTGGAGCCTCACTGTATGATTTACAGCTTTGGCATCAGAACTTTCTGCTTATTCCATTTCAACAGTCGTTGGATGAATTTTCTAAGGGAGAAGGCACAGTGTCAGCAGCTGGGAGATTATTGACACCTTTTGACTTTGTGCAGGAAGTGTGCTGAGTTTCGTTTGTCTCTATCTTTGACTGGTTCCTCGCTTGTCAGACCAGGGATGCTCTAAAAAAACTGCTTTCGACACAAAAGATACAACTGTGAGAGTGCAGCTATGCTTTCCTCACTTTTTGCTATCATATAAGAACTTCTCATACTGTATGCACTTACAGTGGGTCAAACATGGAACAGGGTTATTTGAAACCATAAAAAAACATTTAGTTACGTGAAAACAAAAAAAAATGAATTCAACGTTAAAATAAAATAAATAAATACTTAGATATATTTGAATAATAGATATATTTGAACAAAAACACAACAAAATTACTAAGACTTCTAAGACTTTACAATTAAAAACAAAATATTATTTTGATAAATAAAAGAAATATACCTCAAAATATTACCAAAATTTTATTAGTATATCAGTTATATAAAAAATATTTTGTATTACTGATTAATATCTTTAATATTAATATTTTACAATTTTAATTGTATTTTTATAATTTCAGTTTTCATCTTAATTTTAGTTAACGTGTTAATTTAGTGGTGTATTTGTCATTTTATTAGTTCTTTTTTAATAGGTCTATCCATTCTTAATCCATTTTTATTTTTATTTTAGTACTTACTTCATGTTAAACTAAAAGAAAATGAGAAATTATGCTTTGGCAAGTTGCTACATTTAAAATAAGCTTTTTTGTTTGTTTGTTTGTTTTTGTTTTAATTATTTTTTTTTTTTTTTCGGTTAACGTTCATTTTATTTCAAGTAACAAATTTTTAATGGCTTTGGTTTTAGTTGATAATAACACTGGTCAGATTTTTTCCTAAAGTTTGTATAAAAGACACAAATGAGACGATACAGTAAGAGTATACAGAGACTATGTAGATAAAAATACACACAAATCAACTTTTTCCTATGGGGAGTGCTATTAGCTTACATAAAATTAAATAAAGTCTCATCAACAATTTTCTTTTGAAGAACAACATTCAGCAATTTGGCTGCATAGACAGAAAAAAGGAAGGTCATCAAGAGAAATGTCAAAAGTTTTCAGACGATCCCTGGAATATGAGACTATCAGACATGAGATGATGAGATTAATATACCATTAAGCCATTTGGAGTTGTACTGGGCGGTCCGCAGAGGCGGCATTCCTCCCAGGCTGCGGTAGATGACAGGGTCCCGGCCGGAGAAATCGATGACCGTGGCAGCATACAACTCTCCGCTTTCGGTCACCACAGCCGTCGAATTATGACGTGGGTCATAGGGGCAGCGGGCCACTCCGTTCACCCTCTCCAACACTCTGCTCATGTTCCCTGCCTGAGAGGAGGATACGGTATGGATTACACACACACTTTGATAAAGGCTCCAGGTTAGGCAGCTCATTTAACTGAGAGATGTTTACCTCTCTGGTGATGCAAAGGGGCTGGAAGGCATTGGTACCGCAGGTGATCACCTCTGTCTTGTTGACAAGCAACACCCGGATGTAGTTTTGACACTCCACCTGCAGGAGTAGATGCACTTTACAGTATGACAATAACAGTGACATGTATGTTCAAAATAATTAAATTAATTAAATTAAAAATAGCAGTATGCTGCACTGCTATGACAGAAATGAACTGCGTCCTATGTTTCAGTCATGTTTAATTTTGCAAATATCTTCTGAAAAAGACCTTTTTACACCACCTGTCAAATAATATGGGTAAGAAGGTTTTCAAGAAAATGAAAGTTTCAGCACACATTGGTTCATGCATCATAGTGGGAATAGTAACTTCAGCTTAAGCACATTGCATTGTGGGATTCAGTAAATTGGCAAATCATCCAGTCATCCATACTACAGAAAAGGAAATCTGCGTCAAAAAAATCTTAAAGAAATGCTAATGGTATGTCTTTTTTAAAATAAATTCCAATTAATTAATAAGGATTTGCTTTTTTTAATCTTTAATAGGATACTTTTATTTATATATAATAAGCTTAGAGTTGCAAAAAAGTCTGGAATAAAAAAAAAAAAAGTATCTTATGCTCACTCAGGCTGCATTTTTTTTAACCACAAATTACCGTAGGATTATGAAATATCAAGAACATACAGTAATGCAAAAATAATATTACTGTTTAAAATAGTGGTTTTATATTTTATTTATAAATATACATTTACAAAGCTGATTTTTCAGCCTTCAGAAACCAATCTAATGTGCTTATTTGGTGCTCAAGATACATTTAATACTATCAATGTTAAAAACACCTGTGCTGCTTAATATTTTTGTAAAGACCATGAAACCATTTTTATTATTCTTTGATGAAGAGAAAGTTCAAAATAACAGCATTTATTTAAAAATAGACGGTTTTTGTAAGTGTAACTTCTATCAATTGAATGCGTCCTTGCAGAATAAAAATATTACTTTCTTTCAAAATATATCACTGACCCCAAACGCTATAGTACAGTATGAACGGTATTAAAAAAGAAAGGAAATTGTTGTAGTTTTCTTGTCCAATCCTTTTGGGACTTTTTTTGGAGGGACATATTAATGATTAACATTCTTTTAGAAATGATTAACATTAATTCCAAACACATCATACACAGTTTCCCGTGAGTGCCCCGAAAGAGTGAGATTACCTCAGCTTTCATGTGTACTACTCCAAACCAAAAATAATCCTGTCTGACACTGGATCAGCGAGTCACAGCATCAGCCTTTTTGTGCAGCTGACTGTAGAAGTGACAGCACTTCAAACAGCACGCGATGTGATAAGCACCCAAACACCACTGAGGCATAAAGCCATGTGCCTTAAATTAACAGCTAAGGGAACAGACTGTTATATGCACTGTCTATTCAAGACTGCCGCCATGTTGCTTTAAAGTTCATAATTTACTCAAAAAGTGAGCAGCAGATCAGTCGAAGCAGAAGATGTGCATCATTCTGGGAAATAATGTTGTTAATGACAATAATATGTTACATAGATAAAGAAAAAAAAGTCAATTTAGGATTTAGTGTTGGTTAAAAGAACCTGTCTTTATATCCATTTAAAAGAGGTTAGCTTTTTTTGCCAATGCTTTTATCTGCTAGTGGATTTTTCATTTTGCCTTTCACATTCAGCGAATGATACGCTCAAGAAAGAAATGACTGACCTCTGGGCTTTAAAATACTGAATAAGTAAGCTCAACATATTGCCCTCCCACAAACCTCAACAATACCCGACCCCGCCGGCCAATGGGCTCTCAGCGTTTTAAAAGAAATGTGCCTATTCAACAGAGAACCTGGGGGTTTAAAGTTACCTCCGTCTTCCCTTTGCTTTGACAGGACCTCCTGGTGTCTTCGTCTGGGCCCCATTCCGTTGCCTAGGAAACCAAAATAAACCCAGAAAAAGTGACTTGACGTGATTCGCAGTTGCCCGGCAGCTGTTAGCAATAAAGCAGGAGCCAGGTTACGCAACTGTTGATGATACTATTGCATCCAGCCAGATGCATCAAAAGACATTAACCTTATTGTGGTGTTTATTGTGTAAACAGCATGATGAGTGGGCCAGCGGCTTAAAAGGGTGAGGTAACTAGACAGTTGGAAGACCAGATGCAATTTGCATGTAAAAACCATCCCCTAGTCTCATTCACACACAGGGACCTCGTCGTCTTCGCTATTTATTTTTTTCACCAGCGTAAGCCACTCCATTTTCCTCTACCCAATTATGTCCCCTTAGAGCTGTGTGTCCAGCCAACAATAATAGAGGCAGCAGTTAAAAATTGCAATCCTGTTGTCTTAAGGTGAGCATGTGCACAATCGCACGCCCCTTTCACAAATTATTCACACAAAAGCACAAAGCTACCACCTTTATCTCTCAGCTTGAGGTCCCATTGGTTTCAGATCTTGACTGAACCTCTAAATAAAGTCCATTTGTTCGTATGGCCCACTAAGGTTCATAGGAACATAAGAAACCATTCAATGTGGAAAAGCAGATAAACTTGATGGTAATTGGTTTGGTGTATTAATAGCGCAATTTCCTCTTACATGGCCAGTCATGCTGTGGCTCAAGTGAGCTCTGACTGATGGTACTGAATCATAATTATTGTGGACATTCGAACCTGGAGGAATATTAGATGGCAAAGCAAGAAGGAAGAGAAATAGATTACTTCATCAAATAAATTCAAACTGAAACATGAGGATGAGTAAATAATGGTAAAACTTCCATATGTGGGTGAACGGGCCAATTAATACTGAGATACTGCCGAGAATTTTGAACGGTTGCATGTATAGATTTAGCTGCCTCCTTCTTGCCAGTCAAAGCTGTTAACAGCACCAAAGTTGTCAGGAACAACAATGCCACACAGATCTGGTGCTCTTTTGTTTGTGTTTGCATTCATGTGTGTTTCAGGACTGAGACATGTTTGTGACGGATGCCTAAGCGGTGAGTCATCGTTCAGGTCATTAACATCTTGTCTGTGAGCCCCTGTTTTCTGGAAGAATCCGTCAGCTTAACCCTGACCTTAGCCACGGCAGTCCCTCTCTTCACACCACACTGGAACAATGCCAGCCCTCCAATGCTGTTTCCAAAAAGCATTCTGAAGAGGCAGGCTGTGAAAAGCACACTGTATGCCATGTTTGGCGAAGGTTTGAATGTGAAGTTGGAAACCCTGCCACCGATGGGGGGGCCAGAATCCACCAGGCTGGGGTGGATGGAGATGGGAGAGCTTTTCACTGGTGGGAGGTTTGAACCTTTGAATGATAAATTACTTTTGACAAGCGTTATGCCAAAGAGGATGAGGTAATATATAGATTAAAAGCGTGCAGAGGTAATGACGTAACAGTTTGTTCATTAAGTCTGGGTTTTTAAACCTTTTTTATTTTCTTATACCTCAATAACCCCATAAGTACGGCTCAAATACCGTCATAAACTCCAGCAAAAAATGTGATCTTACACTGGATTTTGTTTCTCTTTACTGATAAAATAAAATGAAATTTTGAAAATGGTTATTATTATCTTTGTTCTTTATTACTACTACTACTTCTTAAATCTTCTACAAGCTAAATATATATATAATATATATATATATATATATATATATATATATATATATATATATATATATATATATATGTGTGTGTGTGTGTGTGTGTGTGTGTGTTATCAGCATTATCAGTAACATAAATTATCAATAAAATGAATAAATAATAAAATAATGTTTATTAGTAGTATTATTAATTTCTATTAGTGCTATTCTTCTTATTAAAATTTAAATTAAAATTTATGCATTTAGCAGACGCTTTTATCCAAAGCGACTTACAGTGCATTCAGACTATCAATTTTTACATATCATGTGTTCCCAGGGAATCGAACCCCCAACCTTGCGCTTGCTTGCTTGCTAGCGCAGTGCTCTACCAGTTGAGCTACAGGAACACATTATTATTAGAATTTCAAAAACAAATAATATTTTTTTAAATAAAGAATAGCTACAATGATTCACTTTTAAACAAAAAAAAAAAAAACTGGAAAATAGACTGACAGTAGCTTCCTCTAAAACTGAAGAGGTTTGATGAAAATAGAGACATATGCTAAGAAAGATAGATGACAGTTTACATCCCAACAACAAATGATGCACCATAAAGTAGTCCAAAATGCTTTGTTTTTATCAATGGTAATAGCTGTAAAACTCCCTAAAGGGTATAAAAGACGTTGAAATCACAGATGAGCATCCGTTTTGCCTACAAAGCTGTCAGAGGGAAATCACAGTGAGGCATGTGTGCTGAGACGGTGCAGTCTAATGTGGTTCTGCTATAGGATCTCGCTGGCCTAAAGAGGCCACCGCACCGTGTATGTGCACTAGCTCAGAAATCACACTCGGCACCACTATTTGTGGCATAATTACTCAAACTTCATCTGTTCTAATAACGGTGGTGGCACCAAGCGCCCTGCCCCTGGCATCCTCATGAAATAGTATCATGAATTTTTCATGGAGGGATAAAATAGTTGGGATTTATTTATACATAAATTAGTGAGGCACAGAAACAACTCCGGGAAAGAAAATGCATTCCATTCACATCAAGTATTGAGAAAATGCTAATACGAGCACAAGATAGGGCAGGATGGTGGAGAATTACCCAGTTTGCAAGCTGTGTGCTTCCGTTGATAAGGCTATTGTCTCGCTGGCACATTACAAGTGTTATAACCAAAAAGCATATCATGGGACACTGCACCTGTCCTCAGGCTACCTTCAAGCACTTGTTACTCGTCATTAAGAAGACACCATTTTAAATCAATCTTCCCACAATATCTTGACAAATAACTATTTTTTGAATAAAAATATTCCTAAAATATATCTCAATCATACATGGTCATAAAACTGCATGCATTTTCCATAATATAAACTTTTTTGTTAATGAATTGTAGAATATGAATAATTTAAACATTTAGCAAGGGTCATTATAAACAAACATATTAAAGCAAAGAAAAAAATCGAATACAGGTCTGGCCCAAGCTAAACTTCCCTGGTTAAAGTACAGGCTTCTGGACACTGATAGCACTCTTTGTAATTTCATGTAAACATTGCATGTGAATTTTCTTGCTTTCTGTTTTCTAACAGCAGCCTCATTTAGGAAGCTAAAGCACTGTCTTAAGCATCTGCAAAATAAAATAAAATAAAATCAATTTAAATAAAAGCCCAAAGCCAGCGAGTCTCTTTTTCCTTTTACAGACTTTAAACTTCAGAAATCATTATTATTTTTTATTGCATAAAGATATAGAATCTGTACGATCTTTTTTTAAAAATCTTAAATTAAGATAAATTTACTTGTGATGCTTGTTATCAAAACAAGTTTTGTTTTTGTTTTTGCTTTTTACCTGCCTTGCAAACAATTGTAATAATTAAATAAATAAATAAACATGCTCTTCTAACACAATTTCACTTCTCTTGTAAATTGATTTTTAAATATGTTTAGATATATTACCAGAAAAAAATACCAATGACTAATACTTGAAGTGCAGGGCTTGAGTTTAAAGGAACACTCACTTCCCTCCAAAACTTTACAAGATTGGGACGAAAACGTCATTTGCATACTCATTAAGGAGGCCCCTGATTAAAGTGTGATGGTTCCGCCCCCATCCAGCCTGCTGAAGCAGCGAGGCCACCCGTTTCACTGGCGGATCTTCAAGGTCCGTGTGCTTCAATAGGCAAGCCGAGGCACTGCCCTGTTTTGTCCTTTAACAGAGTGCCCTATTCAAGCAGCCCCATCCCCATTTACCGCCGCCCTCAAAGATGTGACATGACTCTCAATACCTTCGCGTCATTGTCTAAGAACGCTGAACCTTACACAAGAGGGCGCAGATATGCTCTCTAGCATCTCCTCCTTCCCCCACGTCATTCCCTGAGCCGTCTCCCTCTCACTTCACATTCCAAAACCATATTCACCATCAGAAAAATAGAGGCAGTGTAGCATGGGATGAACACCCCGCTCTGTAGGCCTGAATAAGGGTACTGCCTGGTTTTGTCTAGAGATGTGTGTGTGCGCCCAGGACATGCAAATAGTGAGTCCTTTGAAGGTTCACAGCTGTGCCGTCTGAATGCATTTAGTTTGGGCTGGAAAAACAGGATGAGAAATGAAGCAACAGGTCAGTGTCTAATGCACAGCTCTTACAATGCGGTTGCACTACAACACCGGGATAAAAGCATCTTCGCATGCACAGTATGTGTGGAAGTGAGTGATGGCTTTAATTTAAGAAGACATTTTGAGTGAACCCAACTGCCTCAGCAAGTTACAAAACTCTCACGCAAAAGAGCAATGATGTGAGAGACTGAGGCACCACGGCACTGCAGGACTTTTCTGATCCATGTTTGAGTACACTTTTAAGCATAAATCACAATAAATTTGGCTCAGTTTATTCTTAAAAGAAGAAAAATATTTTGTTTTACATAAGGGAAAGAAAAAATATATTAATAATACATACTAAAATAAATTATTTACGTAAATGTTTACATTTTTACTGGAAAGCAAAAAAAATAAAAAATCTCATTAAGTTGCCATAATAATCATATATTTGAAGCTACAAAAGCTTCTTCTATCTGCTAAACATAAAAAGAGGGATGAGTATAAAATTAAAGCAAAGCCTGAGAATTGCTTTCATTGTTTTATTTTACCGTATGTTAAATGTAATTTTTTTTTATTCGTTGTGTTTTATTTTATCTTTAAATAAAAAAATATAAAAAAACTAACAAAACATTTAGTAAATATCTAGTACATATATATATCTAGTACAAATATTTAGTACATATTTCAGTAAATATCTTTCAAGTTTATTTTATTAACCCACTGGCACATATTCTTTTGTTAAATAAATAAATAACAACAAGTCTTATAATATTGTTTAAAAGTTATATCTTAAATGTATTTTTAAGATGTTTAGACATTTTGCCAAGTCAAAAATACTGATAATTTTTTTTTTTTTTTTTAATGTATTATTATTATTTTATTTATTTTTGTAGTATTGGACATTATACAAAAATGTTGTTAAAATAAGAACTAAATTGTCTAATTCTTCTTCTTATCCAAAGCCAAATTGACAAATGACACATTAAAACATATTTTGTGATCAAACAGTACTTTTGTTAACAAGACTAGTACAAATCCCTGCAAGTCAAGTGAAATCTTTTTTTTTTAAGGCATTTCCCATTGGATTTCACTGTCTATCTGATTTCATTGTCTCCTTCCATTGTCTATATGTCACAAATTAGCCCACCAGTGGCAAAGACTGCATCAATAATTCAATCTGGGCAAATTGCAGAGGGAAATTAATCATGAGTGGGAAAGGATGAAATCAGCCCATACTCATCAAACTCTGAGGTCAGAGAGTTGAAATTTGCACCTTGGGCGACTGCTGAGTGATCATATCAAAAAGAAGACGCTAAGCACTGCTTTTCCTCATTTTGATCTCCAGTCTGGAGCATCCTTTTCCTAAGGCCTCAGCCGTCCCACGAGAGCCGGAATATGAAAAATGTAGCACGCCGCATGGCTGCCGCCGTGATCCTGTGAGCCTCTGTTAGATCATTAGAATAAATGAGAGCAGCAGCCACCATTGTGCTCATGCATTTCCATCTGTTGAGCCGGATGCTGTTTCATAATCACCGCAGAGTATTTGTGAACACTGAACATATTTCTCTAACCAAAACAACACCAGAGCAGAATCTAAACAGCTCTTTTTCCCAGCTGCTATTTGCTCACGTCGGGTACTTCCTGTTTTATTGGTTACAGATGAAGGGGGCAGTCACCTCTTGACCACAGGGGTTGCTGTCCAAAGCAGCTGTAACAATGTCTACTGAATGCATTCGGCACACAGCGCTCTCACGCCATTGTCTGTTGACAGAGAGCAGAGACCTCTGTCTTGTCAATGCAGAGACTGACGTCTTGGATGTTTGAATTTTGGATACAGACCGACCAGTGTAGCTTTCAGAGCAAATGTGTGGGAATCCTGTGAGTAGAGTGAAGTATTATTGACCTCTGTTTCAGGCTATTGTATACACACACACAGAGGATGGGAAAGATGGGGAGAATTTATGATCAATGCTATTGAGTCCAATGCTGTTTTGGTCATTGTATAGACAGCAACATAAATAAAACTGATGTCAGTTGGCTTCATCATTTGGAGAAAAGCATCTGATTGGGTTCTTCATGGTGCTTTGTGCTCTGAAATGGGTCAGGACCTTCAAAAGATTCCTCATTCTTTACTCAGCCTTTACAGGTCTTGATAGCCTTATTGTGAAATGGCAATAGAAAAAAAATCAAGCATGATCTTAAATTCTTAAGGTGGTACAATGTAGAGCCGCACAATGAAAGGTTCATCTTAAATGCTCTTATCTTGGCCATGCAAAATGCTCTGAAATTACACCAGGAGGAAGGCTGTGACAGCTGTACTAATCTCTCAGTTTATGTTTACCTGCATTGCTTTTCATTTCTTTATTCTACGCTGAGCGGTGATTCATTACCAAAATCCCTCTTACATTTTCAGAGTCTAAATGAAAGATGTCTAACTGCATGCAGAAAATCTGCTAAAGCTGTCTGCCATGACATTTTAGACAATTTTATAAAATAAATGCTAACGCAAATGTCACAGAAAGATTTTTTTCTCGAAAGGTTTCTTATGCTCACCAAAGGTGCCTTTATTTGATCAAATGTAAAACAGCAATATTGTGAAATCATAAATTTACAATTTATAATTATTGGTTTCTATTTTAATATATTTTAAAATGTCATTTATTCCTGTGATGACAAAGCTGATCAGAAATTCAGCTGAATTCAGAAATCATTCTAATATCCTGATTTTGTGCTCAAGGAATATTTCTTTTGAAATATATGAAAACAGTTGTCCAGCTTAATATGGAAACTGAAATGTTTTCCCCCAGGAATAATTTAGTTAAAAGTTTAAAAGAAATGCAATCACTTTATTTTATTTTATATTTATTTTATGTATTATTCTTTTTTTTTTATGTATTTTGTATTTTTTACTTTACACTTTACTTTAGTTTTCTTTGCTTTACTTTACTTTGACATTATAAAAGTCTTTACTGTGACTTATTTTATATCAATTTAATGCATCTCTGCTAAATAAAAGTATTAATTTCATTTTTTTTTTAAAGAGCCACACTTTTGGATGGCAGTGTAACTAGCTTCTAAGACATGAGAAATGACAACTTAGAAAAAAACTAGCTGCTAGTTATCCTAATTCAACTGTGTCAGATATAAAAAAAGCAATCGATCAAGCACATCCACACAATTCCCTTGGGTCCATACATGAACTTGGACCTCAAAACTATGAACCGAATCAGACTGAAGAGTGACTGGAATCCTCAGTGGCATTACATTTTCTTATCCTTTAGTGTACTTTATGTACTTGGATGACATAAAAATAAAAATCAACAAAGACAGAAGGGGGAGTTGTGACAGAGATTCCACTGAGAGATGGAGGGAGGATGCCGTTATGAGTATGTGGTCGCACGCAAGCGAGTCCATTGGATAAACAAGAGAGATGATGGAGACTTGAGATAGACTGAGAAAGATTCCACAAACTTATTTATTCATGCATGACCCATCTGTTTACATTCCAGTCTTGTCAAACTGCGGGCTTTATCTCCTGACTCCTTAGTTAAGAGAAAGCTCCTCTCCCATAGCTCTTCATCCCCATACATAACATCAGATCACTCTTCAGTGGCCCTGAGGTCAAGCTTCTGGTCTCGTTCCATCTCCAGAAGTTCTGAGCCTCTTGTGTGTCAGATTTAAGTCCCTTCGGTATACCAGTCAAGATGGTTTCTTTGTACTAGTTCCCAAATTTTAAAGAAACAGTAAAAGCATCAAGACAATAAAATTGTTAGTATAGGATTTATGCATTCCTAAAATGCTGGCCGTTCCCTCAACCAACTTTATAAGGGTGCATCCTGGTGAATGTGTGCCAAATGCATGACATTTCTTTTTTAAATAAATAAAACTGTGCTTTTCTACAAAAAAAATACAATGTAAATTAATCCAGTTTATATTCGTCTACAAAACATATCAAGAATGTAAGCATAGGGCTTTAGATTAAAGATCGTTATAAACTCATTCAAGTGTGTACAAACTTCTGTCTATTGGCGTAAATCCTGGGAAAATCATGCCCTAATATATTTGGCGAACTACATCTACATCTTTGCGAATGGAGAAATTATTCCACCTCATTTTGCAAAAAGCATTTAGCTGAACTTTTGTTTTTCAGAACAGCATGGTGCACGAACATCTATTTTCACATTAGATACAGCCATAATGTAAATTAATAGCCTTGAGCACATAAATAGAATAATGCAGGCTCCGAGAATGAACTGTCATTATCTTATTTCTCCTGAGCAATTGCATTAGTCAGATATGACAGATTCAATAATGTCTATGGAGGCTGTGACTGACTATATTCTGTAGCCTCAGTTGTGAGAGAGGAAGTTCATCCCACATTGTAAACTGATCTGTGCAAATCTGGTCCATTTGCGCAAATGCATACCAAAGGGACGGGATCAAGAGCTGAGAAGGAAAGAGAAGCTGACAGAAGCTGTGTTCTGAGTTTCCTCTCTATTGCTCATGTAATAGAAGCTACTTACAGCATGAATGAGTCTCAGGGAGGCACGGAAGGAGCGCAGTGTGTGGGTGGGTCTCAGTCTCAGTACCTTGAGCTTCCCCACTGTGCCAACATAGTGACGCCAACATCATCAGATGTTCCTGATCCCATGAGACGGCTGGTCCCCCATGAGACGGAAGCAGTGGAATCCTGCTGCCTCATGCATCTGTTTAGATCTTGGGAAACAGCAGCAGCAACACAGTGTGCACAGACAGCACACACTGATCTCACCGGAAAAAAAAACACTGTCTCAGGACAGACAGGTTTGGAATCCTGGGAAAAGTCTAATGCTTTGACATTGTTGGTAGTTACACAAACATGGTGTAGATATATGATCTTCATTTATAAATCATTTCTGTGCACCCTGGGTCAATTTATAAAGCAGTTGCTGAAAAATCAAATTGCTTATGTTCAAAGTGCCTAGTTACAATACCAGTCAAATGGTTAAGAATTTTTAGAATTGTAAATAATAAAAAATAAGTAATAAATACATTTAATAATTTTAAATAATAATAACAATAAAATACATAATACTTAAAACACACAATAGATAATATTTGTAATATTTTATTTATATATTTTGTATGTATGTAATTATGTATGTACATACATACTACAGACCAGAATTTTGGTATTAGTTTATTATTTATATATATATATATATACATTTTTTTTTTGAAAGAATGCTCACCAAGGCTGCATTTATCTGATTAAAATTCTGTAAATATACAGTAATATTGTGAAATATTATTACAATACCAGTTTCAACATTATTAATAATAAATGTTTCTTAAGCCCCAATTTAGGACAATACAATGATTTCTGAAGGATCATGTCACACGGTGTATTGACTGCTGAACAATTAGCTTTTTCATCACAGAAATAAATAATATCTTACAATATATCAAAATAAAAGTTTTTTTTTATTGTAATAATGTCAGAATACTGTTTTTACTGTATTTTTGATCAGAAATATGCATGAATAAATCCCTAATGATCAGAAATTTCAAAAATTATTACACGTTTTTGACTGGTAGTATAATCAGTATCTACATATGTATGGTGTTTTATACATGTATATAACATGTATAATTCCAAGAACTACAGTAATATTTTCAAGAATTTAAAAATAGCTTAGGAAGCAAAGCTTTAGTCAAGTGTGTCCTATTTTTGACTGGTAGCGTCCTGGCCATGGCAAATTTCCCTTATTCATATTTTCAGGTTTATAAGGACAGCAGGTGCGTAGCCATCGGTCAGCGCAGTGAATAATTCAAAGGGTAAGAATCAGCTTTTTCCACCTCATCCCAGCTGGGTAAAGTTAAAAAGACTCTTCTGAGCTGTTGCACTCCCCTGCCAATGGCTGCGTGTTTGGCACCAAGACATACATTTCTGAGATGAGCTGGCTTTCTGTCAGCCCCATTACACTCCTGGCACAAAGATGCAGGATAGCTCTAATGGTGTGGGGGGAAGGACAAAAGGAGACTGAGAGAGGTGGCACGCAGGTGGAAGTGTGGACAAAAGTACAGCGAGCAGGATGAAAAGATGAAGAATGTGTGAATGTGATAGCAATGAAAGAATAAGAGAGCATATTATACAGACATCAATGTGCTCAGTAACAATGGCTTATTATAAGAATAAAATGAAAGCATATAATAGATTATCTAGCTACAAGATGTGATATATTGTGCTGAATTTCTAACAAAAAAATGTTCATGGTTGCATCTGCTAAAATACTAGTTGGTTACTGCAGTTTTTGTTTTTCTCATTTATAATCATAGATCATTTCAAGAGAAATCAGTAATGGATTGAATATTTTTTTATTAGAAAATAATAATAAAAAAAAGTTTAATTAACACACAAAAAAAGAATATCTCCATTATATCACCATGTTATTGATCTCTCTCTGGACAGCTCTTCAAGGCTGCATTTATTTGGTCAGAAATACAGTAAAACAGAAATATTGTGAATTATTATTACAATTTAAATCAACTACTATTTGAATATATTTTCAAATGCAATTTGCTTCTGTGATGGCAAATCTGAATTTTTAGCAGCCATTACTCAAGTTTTTTGCAAAATTCTTTGATTCACTAATTCACGCTTACATATCATTAGCTGAGGTATGGTATGCGTATTTGGCGTGCCGTCCGGGGAAGGGCTCCGAGCTCGGGAAGCCCCCTTCCCCGTCTATTTATAAAGTGAACTCAAACTGAGGAGATGGGGTGGAGGAGGGATGCTGATAAAGTGTCAATAGAGGTAAGTCAGCGATATTTATACTATGGGATTGATTACTTGATTATGGTCCACCTGTGTTGATTGGGCTAAGTATCTGATGCGCTCCTCCCGAATCTTATTAATAAAATGTCATTTAATAGAAAGTTCAAAAGACCAGCACTTTGTTTTTATGTAACCATGTAAAAGTCTCCACTGTCATTTTTTATCAATTTAAAGTGTCTTTGCTGAATAAAAGTGACTGACCCCAGTGACCCCAGGTCAACCTCTGTAATTTCGTTAGGTTTTTCCATTTCATGGTATTAATGTAAAAGACACTAAATATATTATTACGATGTTTTGTGGTTTGGTTACAATTCAGGAACCCATGCTTAGTGTTGTCAAGTCAATTCTGTTACCAGTGTCCTATTTTTTCATCCTTTAACATCTTAATTTTCTCTCTCTGTGTGCAGTTTAAGCAAAGACCCTCTCAAAAACTGGCAAAATGCTGTTCATCGATTTGGATCCTGCCTCCACTTGTGATGCTCCAGCTAGTCGAAATGAAGAAAGATCGGTCTTGTTTATTCACAGTTTGGAATCGCCCAGGAGAGATACACAGGCGAGATGGAGGAAAATGAAATTGCTACTAATCCTCTCCTCTGGGACAGTGGAGAAAACTGCTGCAAATTTAGTAACGTCATTGAAACAAAACACTAAACGCAGATATGGGGATGAAGGGGCTTATTTATCTCCTATTTGTTGTGCATTCAGATGTGTGCTGGGTATCTAAGGTGAGAGAGAATGAAACCGACTGATACTCAAATCTTATTCAGTCTTCAACCAAAAGCTGCTTCATGCATGAAACATTATGAGTGGTCTGCGGGTGAGAGCATTCAATAAATGTCTGGTACATCTATGAGACACACCACAGAGATTACTAGGGGAATAAAAGAGATATATGCAACAGCAGCAACAGGTGGGAAAGCCACCACAGTCTCATTTCACTGCTTTATATAGACCTCAGACAGTCTTTGCTGAACTTCTGAGAGGTTTTACATCTAAGCCAGACTTGAAACTTGGTACATTCACTAAGGACAACCCCTTGCTCTCTGTGCCAGACAATGCTGCTTTCTTTGAAGTCTATCAGGGAAGTATTGGGAACTGACCGATTCATTTCCATATCAATAACCATAAGCCAGCTCTCTCTTAACACCCAAAGGCCTGACAGACAGCCCTATATAAAGTCACATAGACCACATCAAACTGGAATCATTATCTAGTAAAGAATGCTGACCATTTCTAAGCACTGTAGGTCTGTGTCTCACCTGAATTAGTGAAATGTTGTTTAGATTCAGTCTGAAGAGGTAGTTTCTGTAGATAAGAGAGAAATTGAAAAAGATTACATTTATATGATTTACAGTGCCTTGTGAAAGTATTCATACCCCTTCATATTTGTCACAATTTGTTATGTTGTCGCCTTATGTGAAACTGCTTTAAATGACTTTTTTAAATATCAGTCTACACTCCATTAACCATACTGACAAAGCAAAAAAAAAACTGCCACAACTTTGTACATTTAATAAAAATAAAATACAGAAATACGTACATTGCATGAGTATTCATACCCTTAACTCAGGACTTAGCTGAAGCACTTTTACAGCCTCATACATCTTTGGGGTATGATGTGACAAGCTTTGCTTATCATCATTTGGCAATTATTTTCCATTCTCCTCCTCACCTCCTCACCTCTCAAGCTCTGACAGGTCGGATGGGGGAGGATGCACATTTTCAGGTTTCTCCAGAAATATTTGATAGGTTTCAATCCCAGGCTGTATCTGGGCCGCTTAAGGACATTCACAGGGTTGTCTATAAGCCACTTTTGCTGTGTGCTTAGGGCCATTGTCCTGTTGGAAGGGGAACCTTCTGCCCAGTCTGAGCTTCTCAATGCTCTGGACTAGGTTTTCATTAAGGCTATCTATCTCAATAATTTGGTACATTGAGCTTTTCTTCTACTTTGATGAGTCCCTCAGTCTCTGCCGCTGAAAAAACAGCCCCACAGCATGAGGCTGCTACCAGCACACTTTACTTTTGGGATGGTACTCTGCAGGTGATGAGCGGAGCTAGTTTCCTTCAAACATGATTCTTGGACTTGAGGTTCATCAGACCAGATAATCTTGTTTCTCAGAGTCCAAGGGTCCTTTAGGTTCTTTTCTGCAAATTCCAATTGTGTTTTCATGTGTCTCACCTGAAGAGAGGATTGAGTCTGGCCACATCGCCATAAAGCCCAGACCGGTGGAGTGTTGGAGTGATGTTTGTCCTTCTGTAGATTTCTCCTGTCTCCACATATGATCACGGAGCTCAACAAGAGTGACCATCAGGTTCTAGGTCACAAGTTTAGACAAGGCCCTTCTCCATCAGTTGCTCAGTTTGGCTAGGAGGCCAGCTCTAGGAAGAGTCCTTGCTGTTCCAAACTTCTTCCATTAATGGTAACAGAGACTACATGCCTCTTTGACCCTTCAATGCAGCAGAATTGTTATCTGAACTCTTCCCCAGATGTCTTGCTTGACACAATCCTGTCTCTGAGCTCTACAAGCATTTTATTTTCTAACCTCAGGGTTGGGTTCTTGCTTAGATATGGATTTTCCCGCTTTTAGACATTTTATTAAGACGTGTGCCTTTGTAAGCTGTACACATTCAATTGAATTTGCCACAGGTTAACTTCACTCAAAGTGAAGTAACATCTACAAGCAATATGAATGCTCCTGAGATAAACTTCAACTGTCCCAGATAAATACTTATGCAATGGAATAATTAAAGATTTTTATATTTAATACATTTGTAAAACATTTGCTTTGCCATTATGGTGTATGGAGTGTAGATTGATGTGGGGAAAAAGTAATTGAAAGCAGTTTTACATAAGGCAACAACATATCCAAACATGTAAAAAAAAAATTAAGGGGTATGAAAAAAAATTTACCCTTAATATGCCAAGGGAAATTAAAAAATAAAGTAGGGTCCAAAAGTCTGAGACCTCTAGTGAAAATGGTTATTTATTTAAATTTTCTCAGTGAATAAAATTACTTTAAATAAATTCACAAATAACACAAATGGTATAGAAATAAGCATTGACCCCCCCAATGATAACAATATTTATACTTTGTTTTCCAAAAACACATATAATTATATAATGATATACCCATACAACTTTTAAATTATATTATAATATAAACATATTTAATATAGAAATATTTAAACTGTGTATTTGTATTGATCTTATTCATGCATCAGTCCAAACATTGGCCAGATGTTGTATGAGGTTTTACCTTGCTCCCACTATAAGTTCATTCCTGGTGAGGTCAAGGGTCAGCTGAGAGTAGTCCCTTACACCAGGATGGGAGAAACTGGAGATCAAAGGACTTAGAGCTGAAAGACCAAAAAAATAATAAAAAATGGGTATATTAGTGATGCAGAAGGGAAGTGGTTGTGTTTGACAAACCTTGAAAGTTCAAAGCATACTGTATAACATTAAAATCCATTAAATAACTCCTGGTTTAGGGTAACATATGGATTAAGCATTACAAAAAAACGAGTTCTGCAATAGAGATCACTAATCCAGGAAAATGAGTGGTGAGTCCCCAGTAACATGTGAGGAGGAGCAGAGAGCTATGCTTCGAGGAAACTGGGCCTCTTCAAGGATACTGATCCTAATTCAACATGACACTTAGTCAAAACTCTGCTTACCCAAAGAGTCTCAGAACAGAAAAGCGCTGTTTGATACAAAGTTTCGCAAATCAAAACAATTTGCCCTGGCACACACTTACAGCACTGACTGGCCCTACTGAAGAGGGAATTACATGATACAGAAAGGGCATTATGTAAATACAAAAACCACTTGATCTATTGTTGACCTTAATGTGGTTTAGTAAATGGGATTTTACTGTAAAAGGAACAAATAAAAAGATTTGTTATCCTTCCATGCAGAATAGGATCTCTCAGCAGTATTACGGGCATGTCTAGCTAAAATACAGAAATCCTTGTCTAATATTACAAAATGTAGTTTTCAAATGTTGTTTGTTTTATGAGTTCATATTAAATGTCAGGCTCAAGTTTCACTTTCCAAAAAAGCACAGCCCTTATCGTTTATGATAAATGGATAGTTTTGGGTTACAAAAACAACTCAAAATCCAATGTAGGCCTACATAACAAAATTAAACTTAAAAAAAAAAAAAAAAAACGAATGCATTGGATTTTAAAAGTACAAATATAATTGCATTTCAGGTTGCTAGAAAGATTTGCACAATTTTCTTTTTTAAATGTATTATAATATAATTGTGTATTTAATATTATTTGTATTATTCATTTTAAATAAAATAAATCATATGCATTACTACAATTCGTATATAAGGCCATACATACTATAATTTCTCTTTTAGTCACAAAATTAAAAAAAAATTATAATTTGACTATGTATAAATGCTATGTGACAACAGTTGCAAACACAGCTGCAGCTTTCTCACACCACAGGACAAAGCAGCGGTGAAACTGGTTTCTATTAACAAGACATCCATAGATACCACTTCATACAGTCCGAATCTGTCCTGGCAGATGGAGTCGTCCAGATGCTGGGGTCAACCAAAACAATCTGTCATTCACATGGGAAACACATACTAAATGGGATGTGTCTGCATAGAATTTACTGGAAAAACATGGGGGAAAAGCTTCTGCAATGCCTCTGAATTAATATATTAACAAACTGAATGATTGGCACCATATGGCTGCATCATTCAGGCATTATTTATGGAAAAATAATGACAGGGAAACAAACACAATCTGTACTTTAAGCCTCCCTCTTCCACAAGCATCCATCTCACCCGTGTTAAAATGTGGTTATGGCCTTTGATGACTGATAAAATGTGTTCAGAGAGAATAATAGAAAATCTTATTGGATATCATACATCAAGAACAGCTGTATTACAGACAGTGATTAAGTGCTGAGAAAGATGAGACAGTCTTTTTCTTTATATATATATATATATATATATATATATATATATATATATATATATATATATATATATATATATATATATATATATATATATATATATATATATATATTGTAGAACAAGCTCGAAGTGTATGGAGCTTATTGAGCAGTTACTGTAGGTCAAAAGTCAAACAGCTCACAGTCTATAATATAATGCAGAGGTTTACAATCTGTTATGTCAGAAAACCACTATGACCCAACTTATTTAGCTGAAAAACAATATAGGTGGTTCAAATGTAAAACATGTAAAAAAAAAAAATTAAAATTAAGTCTGGTTTCACTTTATCGAAATTGTTTAGTTAGTCAATCCAGCATCGGGAAACCCAGACATTCTAAATATAACTGATGCAAACTACACTAGTTTAATGCTGTTCCTCGAATAAGAATATGTTGTACTTTGGATCCACAGAACCAGGTTTCTTAATTAGCTTAAACAGGTCCCCTTGGTCAATCAGTTTCATCAGAAAAGCCTAAATATTTTACCAGAATTTGGGCAGTTAGACCAGTAATAAACCAACAATGACCCGCATAGGGTTGCTTGGACCACAATGAACATCTATGCTTGTTTATGCTTGCCTTTTAGTCTGATCCCAAATGCTTCGTAAAGCATAAAACACATGCACTGACAAATCGCTTAGATTGTGCAGGCTGAGGGACTGTGATGATAACCTCAGATTCACCTGAGTTACCCAACCCACAGCGGAGTTAAATGTCAGGCGCGGCATGAAAAAGCTGATCTTTGCAGAAACAAACAGACTCAGCTGTTCATCTGTAAGTCCTGCAGGGCTCAGATCCTTCACCTACTAAACTGTCATAACATAAACCACTCCAAATCTATTTTATGGTAATTTTAAGATAACCAACAAAACCAGCACAGTAAGTGTTGAGGTTATCTCAAAGTTTCTTTTTTATTCACTTACAGGAGTCATAAACTGCCCTTTCTGACGGATTTCTAAGCCTCGGTGAGTTTTATATAAACGGTGGTTTTATATGCACGGACAGCTCCCACACATCATCAAGCCAGCCTGGCATCCAGCAATCCATATGCAATAAAAAGGGATAAATATGAGGGCAGGGCCAGAAAAGGGTTGATGGACGATTATTGCATTTTCCTCACCAAACACGCAGCGGAGGTGATTAATGCGTTAGCCAGCAGATCTGAGGGACAAGGACAGATTCAACAGTCTGCATCCAAGATGCTCCTGAGGACATAAATCATAATCATTATGTTTTTTGTTCTCAAAGATTTACAGCTGACTGGTTCTTAATGCTACACGCAGAGAGGAAGACAGAAGGGGTGGTTTTGGCTATGATGCTGCAGGTATTGAATACAAGACTACCATTGTTAAGCTACAAATCACACAAACACTAGCAACTAACCAGGCCCAGATTGAACCTGCAAACTTTCTTTGCTTATACCAGGGGAAATGTGGTACATGGATTTAAATATGGATTTATAAAGGGTACTACACTCTTACTGGCAGCTGTAAGCATACTCAAATTTACCAAAATATTTAATTAATGAAACGCAAGGGAGGATGTCTAGATTTGAGAATATTGTGATGTACAGATTTATAAGAAATCTGCCAAAACTTCTACAGTCTGAGAGATCACGGTTCACATGCACAATCTTACACCAATTATGATTAATAATCTGACAATGTGTAAGGTCACAGAAACACATTATACAGTGTTGTTTTGATCGGGTGAAGGTCAGGAACTGTTTAAGGATTGTACACCTGGATTTCTGCCTAGTTCTCTGAATTCACTTTGCATATAAACTCCTTTAGAAGCATTCTGACATTATTTTCAATGCATGAATGTTTGCTTAAATTTTAATATGAAAAAAAAATCTCATGTCAACATGTTCTCTTTAATTATCAGGTTTTGATTTGGATAGTTATCACTGTTGTGCATGTAAACATAGTCAGTGTGTGATTTACTGTAAACAAGAAACCATCAATTTTCATATTACTAGCATATTGGCTGTTTATTAGTACTTTTAAACCACATATTAATGACTGATTGATTCTGACCATATTCTAAATCCCTTAATCCTATGCCATACCTAAACTCGCTTGCTAACTCTTTATAAAGAGCAAAATTAATTTATTGAGTCAAAAGTCATAGTTAAAAGTCAGAATTGTTCCCCAAACTAAAGAGAGAACAAATGCTTCATTTATTAATTTATTTTAAATCTGACTTCATAATGTCATAAAATGTAAAAACACCTCCAAGTAAAAAGTTTAGTTCAGTAATCATTAGTGACAAACATCTTTACATATAAAAAATGCAGATCAGATGATTAACATGATTTATGTTAGATCAAAAAACTACAACGCTATGCAAATGGGAAGCTATTAACCCTAATACACAAACAGCAAGATCATGGGTTTTAACATTACTCTAACGTTTCTTTTAATCATTAAGTTAAAAAAAAAAGAAGAAAAGCATAATTTCTGTCTATGTTTGTTGAATTTATTGCTTTAAGCTTATCTCTAAATACAGAAATGATTAAAGATAATAATCCTAAATGTGGTTAGGAGTAGATTATGGAATATTTATGCAGTGTGAGGCAGAAAAATGCATCAATGAGAAATAGTTTTGAAAAGAATCAAGGTGAAACTAATCTAATTGCACAAGAGCAGCAGTCCTCTCTGGAATCGATATGAGAGAGTGAATATGGATCCCCATTGACTGCTGTAGGCCCAGCAGTCTCATGCTTCTGTAGTGTTACCTTTGATTAGAAATAAAGCATATGGGTTCCCAAAACACATCATGTAAGCACTAGTCCTGTTCTGCGAGAGATACAGTCATCTCGTCTGTATTTTGCATCTCTCCGCTCCAAAGACTGGCCCATCTCTCATCTGAGCTCAGAGAATCTTATCAGAAGATGCAGGCCGGAGCTTATCTGAACACAGTCCGAATTTGCTTTTGTTTTGTCTTCTGGTCTCCTTCCCCACGCCTGCCGTGGGATTTCCCTGCTGTTGCATCCCCTGTTGTCACTGCATGACTGGAGAGAGCCACAGAAATCCAAATCCTCTTACGCAGACTGCACTCTGATTATAGAAATAGGAAGACAATGAGCGCGCCCAAGAAATGCCATGACACAACAGAGGAGAGGAC
>NW_020523319.1:0-46335 GCF_003368295.1 Carassius auratus | reverse complement strand
AAAAATTCAAAGGCTGCACAGGCGTAGATTCAAGGCACTGCCTCTATGGATCAATATCTTGACATGCATATGGCTAATTTCCACAGGAAAGTAATGGTCTGACATTCAAAAATGGAGGATATCCAAGCCAACAATATTCACATCGCTTGGCAGATTCCACAGTACGTCTTCATCACTGCTGGAGAAGTCATGTTCTCCATCACTGGTTTGGAGTTCTCCTACTCACAGGTAAGTCCATCAAATGTCTTGTACTTTAATCTTGTCTATAAATTTGATATTCTTATGCTTTTGTATAAAGGCACCGGCAAGCATGAAGTCTGTTCTCCAGGCTGGATGGCTTATGACTGTGGCATTTGGAAATGTCATTGTACTGATTGTGGCAGAGGGGGCTGGGATGGAACAGGTAGACACTGGACTTTCTTATAAACACCTCCTTGGTTTTAATGCATAAATCCTTCAGTGACAAACTGATTTGAATCTACAGTGGACCGAGTTCCTCCTTTTTGCTGGCCTTTTGGTGGCTGTCAGCATCATCTTCTCCATCATGGCCTATTTCTACACTTATGTGGATCCAGACCAGCTGGACAAGATTTTCGAAGAGGACACAGACGATGAGAAAGTGGAAAGTTCTGATAGGAAGAAAAATGAGGCCGTTTCCTTGATTGACATGCCGAAGCAAACCAATATGTAGCAAAATGTCTGGGTTTTGTTATGAACAATTCAGATCCATTAATTGCCAATAAGCCAATGAACTTCTTTCACATCAGACTGTTGTAGTCGACCGTGTTAGATTATTTTGCTCCAGAGCCTTTATGTGGCATGATGCTGATCTCTACTGCTCACGGATCATATTTCAGCTGAATTAAGAGTAATGTATTACGCTGAAGGAATTATGGTTTTACTTCACCTGATACCTCACAAAAAGAATCCGTTTTTTTTAAGCAGTTCCAAAATGTAATCATTAAGATGTAAACATTTTTGGGTTTTGAAGTCTCTAATGTTCAACTAAGGCTGTATTTATTTGATCAGAAATACAGGAAAAACTGTGAGATTGTGAAGTAGTACAATTTAAATAACTGTTTTCTATTTTAGTATCCTCTAAAATATAGTTTATCATGCCTGCCACGGCCAAGCTTCAGATTTAGCTGCCATTACGCCAGTCTTCAGTGTCACATGATGCTTCAAAAATCCTTCCATTATGCTGGCACTCTAGAAACATTTCTTATTTTTAGCAATGCTGAAATTATCTGCTCAGTATTTCTGTGGAAACACACATTTGGTGGGGATTCTTTGATGCAAGCTGAATAAATTAGTCTTTGCTGAATAAATGTACGAATTTCTTTAAAAATCAAATGTGTAGTCGTAAGTTGAAAAAGTTGACCCCAAAATGTTAGTGAATAAACTTCAATGATATCACCGTCTAATGCCATTTGCACATTTCAGTTCGCAATTGTACATAATGTTTGTCAGTCCTGCAGTATTCAGATGAAATCAGTTTCTAAACAAGTTATTAAAGCAATAGAGCTGGATGTGTTACTGCCGACCCATATTGCCTGAGGTCTTCCAGCCAGAAAGAGTCTTCTGTGCAGTGTCTTCAGGAGTCTGTCTGCTTGTGGTTGGCCTGGACAGTGATGGTCTTTGTGACTGTTACATCATCAATACACTGTAGGCAGTGACCGTTTTCTAAGTACTCTGTGGTCTGTGGTGTTATTGTATGTGGCAGCCTTTTTTTTTTTTTTTTAAATATTGCAGTCAGTGGTGTCAAAACAGTTTTGAAGAGCCTATGACCACCCTTCTGGCCACACTTGTGTTTGTGAACTAGTTTGGTGACTTTAATGAGCGCTCTGTATGCAGGCATTAGCATGACACTGATGTGGTCTGAGGCACCGAGGTGGGGGAGGGGCCTTGTAAGCTCCTCTCTGGGTGGTGTAAACAAAGTCCTGTGTTGTTTCCCCGTGTTGTAAAGTCTATGTGTTGGTGTATTTTTGGGAACACACTCTAAGTCTCGGAGGTTGAAATCCCCAGCTAAAATGAGGAAAACACCTGGCACTTGAGAGCCGCCTGCCAACAAAATAGACATTTGATGCACTTTTATTTACCATCTGCCATTCTGAATCATGACAGGGGTCTTTTATAGCTGGGACTGGTTCATCTTTAAGTATCAAATGATGTGCAAATCCAGCATCAAACTGGGACTTATTTATAAAATGTTCATCAACCAACACTTCTGAAACTCCATTGCTAATCTGGAAATACAAACTGAATCCACTGTCTACATAACGCGGGGTTCTTTATGAAGCTGAACAAAGTTATCTTTCCCTTGCAACCAAAAACACACTTCTTTGGAACTCCCTGAACTTGTACGAACCCCGGAAGTAAGATTTTTGATAAAATACTCTTTATCAGTGTAAAAAGGCCCTGTTCAGAATGCACGAAACAGCATTGTAACCCTCCCAAGCAAATGCGTTGTGCACAAAAATATTATTATAAATTATATACTACAGTCACAGACACCCCTCACGGGATTAGAATTCTACACCCGCTTTGACTGGAATAACATTTTCATTTGGCCGGAATAATATTTTCATTCGCCGTGTACTTGTTACAGAAGTTGTGATTGAAAACTTTTCAATTCAATTGGGATTTACAATCCTTAGTAAACGTATATTTATGAAACATACTTTTGCCCAACCTCCTTAAAGATCAACTTCTGTATGTCTGTCTAAATAGGGCCTTTGTTATAATGACCATTCAGGTGATACATACAAAATACATGCAAATGTAATACATGCTAAATGTGACTGTATCTAGTCTTTATGTTTTACATCAATTGTTTTGGGTCTGGAAAAACAACTCATGTACAAAAGGAGTGATGGATTGAAGAAATAGCATGAGATCTTTTATTCTACAAAAACTGTTCATCTAGTACAAATTAAGAGTGGAGTTCTCTTTGTCGACACATGATTAGCCTTGTAACCAGAGTGATGACATCAGGGTGTACCAGGAACTGGAGCATGTCATTGGTCGATATGTGCAAACCAGCACCTCCTCCTGAGGTTTCTGGACTTCCTGCTTCCTGATGTGCATGCAGACCGGATCTTTGATGAAGTTCATTGTCACTTCTTGGTTCATCTTCATCTTGGGATGTACTTTGGCACCGTGACAGCTCATTGTACCTGTAACAAGATGTGTCCTTTGGGCAGGTGTATGTGGGTTTGTGAGCCAAATTAACAGGAATGAGATGAGGTCCAAAGGGAACCACGAAAGAAAGAGACGTTGGAGTCTTTAACAGTCCGCTGGAGTCGCGTTTTCCCAGCTCTGCAAGTGAGGCCGTGCCTTCAGTATTATCATCTCTCCTCTTTTCCATACAAGCCTTTACTGCTAGGTTCAAATACCGCATGTTTTCATCATGTGAAGAAACCCCATCCTAAGAAACAACAATCAAGATGACACGCTGTACTGTACAGTTAACAGTTTCACACAGACATTAAAATTCTGTCATTTTTGGCATTTCAACGTGTTTCTCATACAAAGAAAAACTCTCATTCGTACTGCTTCAGAAGACCTGAAATGCACAAATGGTATCACCGTTTGCAGAGATTTTTGTCATGAAACAGCAAATGGGTTTAAAATGACATGGTGTTAAGTAAATATGATATCTTCATTCATTAAATAAATATTCCTATATGCTATTCATGTAAAAAACTAATAATAGATAAGTAAATTATTGGAAAACATGGCACTGATCTGAGTCACACTGCACATTGTCCTAAAATGTTATTATTCCTCAGTATAAAATGTGTGTGTGTATATACTAAACTAAAGATATTTTCATGTGTCTGTCATCACTTACAGTATTATAAATTCACTTTTTATGAGTTCAGACCTATAGGAATATGTATACTTTTAAAAAACTGATTTTTCAATGGGCATAAAGCTACAAAAACCTGGTGAGTAAAACCAAAAATGTACACTGCCATTCACAATTCTTTTTTATTTATTTTTATAAAAAAAGTTATAATATTGTGAAATATTGTGTATATTTTATTTTAAATTTTATTTTATTTTAAAATTCAACTTATTCTGTAATTGCAAAGCTGAATTTCAGCAGTAGTATATGCAGCTCTAGGAACATTTCTTAGTGCTTAAAATGTTTGTGGAAACTGATAATTGTTTTTCAGGAATATAAAGTGAACAGGATTCATTTAAATAGAAATCTTTTGTATCTGTGTCTTTATGTGCTGGAGTGAATACCTCAGTAGGATTGAGCCAGCGGTCATTGTTGTCTAAACTGGGGGCACCCTTTAGGGCACACACAATCGTCTTAGTGAGAGCTTCTCCTACTCTGGCTTCATCATCCATGTCCTACGGCACAACGAGAAATGCAGCCTGATGATTTCAGAATCTCATTTTGATGAAAAAAGCAGTGATATTTCCTAAGAAATAATCCAGCAGAGCCATAAAGTGTTTTACCATCTCAATCCAGGAGTTCACACTGACAGTCACTGGATCCACTGACTCCACATAGTGCCACCAATGTCTGGGGACAAAAAGAACCTGATGAAAGATAACAGCAGTCAGTCAAAACTCCAGATATTATGTAAGATATTAACAGCACTTCAAAAAATGACCTGCTGTGCACTCTTATATAGAGTGAATGTACAGTAGGGGTGCACTATAGTGACCGCTTAGAAAATGAATTTTCGGTTTATCAGTAAAAAGTTCAATTATCGACTTAAATGTCAGATGCTAGTACTTTGTTCCTCTTTTGTTGCGACAGCAGCACTCAAGCTGCATGAACTACAAAAACTGTAAAACCTCATGATTATGTTCTCCATAATGATTTCAGAATGATCCGAAGATGTGCATACTGTAATTGCATGTACCACCAGGTGGCAGCTGTGCTCTATAACATCACATCATTTGGATCATAATCAAAATCTATATCCTAGCAATATTTATGAAACTAGATGGTGTCAATCGATTTCCACATACAGAGGTTTTTAATCTAAGCAAAGTCTCTACAATAATAATAACAAAGCAGTAAACAAATGTAGCCAAAAGTCAGGAACCAATCCATGGTCAAGATGATGCAGACAGAGTTAAGTGCTCATGGACTGACATGGAAACATCCTTTAAAGTGAGCACTCAGTGAATGTATTGTTGTTATATTTAAAGAAGGAAATCAGAGAGGGTTAATTAGTTAGAAAGTATTTACTAGTATGGTTCTTCCACACATACACCAGAGGGTTAAAACCATTCTTTACCGCTAGCAATCCAGAACTCAAGGTACATAGCAAATACAAAAGTTCTTCTGGTGATATTTTCCCCCTGTATTTGCAGTGAGAGCAGTGGAGCAGTGTTAGCTCTCTCAGAGAATGGAAGTCTGTGTCTCTCGTCTTCATTAGTATGCTGGGAAAAGTGTGAGTGCTCCCGGAGAGTACGCTCGCTGTGTTGGACCGCCGCTAATTGCCTTTCCACCGTCTCGCCTCTCAAAGAGCTTGATCAGAGAGGTTTCACACACGCTGCTGGAATCTGAAGGAGGGGGATGTGCTACAAAACACACACAGCTACACGATTCATCTACGAGCCGCTAAAACTCACACACAGGAGACCGATTGTTGTGATACAGGATCCAAACAGACACTCATGGAATGTTATATGAAATGTTTTGGAAGCGTACCATCAATGACCTCACTCTACAGTTAATTATGGACAAATCATTTGTAATGATTCAAACAACTTGTGACTACACATCTGAGATGAGCTTTGTGGGCAATTGTGATCAATTAAATTAGATCATTTTAATTAAATAATTAAATAATAACACATCTAATGTTATATTAAAAAATGATAATTATTATAATACTTTATTAATAAAAAATTATAATTTTGCTATGGGTGATTTGAAGGGAATTGTAAAGGAAACTTCTTTAATACTTATTTTTCTGCCTATTATATTTAGGATAAAAATACTTCCCATTTGTGTTATTTTATACTATTCTAGAACAGGGCAAAATTAGCCAGTGAACAGACTGACATGGAGGCAAAAAGTTAAAGTGAGCATTCAGTGAATGTAGTACTTTATTCAAAAGAGAAAATTACAGATAGATTTTCTAAATCAGAGGCATGAATGATTAAATGACCAAAGATACATAAATAATATTAGTTTCATATGACTGTACAAAAATAATATAACCGAGAGCTGTATACACAGTGTAGTGCAATAATGGTAAATATTCTAGAAGTGCTTGGTGCACTGTTTTCCTTATGTTGGATTTATATTGTCATAAAATAATGCATATAATTAAAAATAACTTGGTGTTCCTGTAGCTCAAGTGGTAGAGCATTGTGTTAGCAAGCGTAAGGTTGGGGGTTCGAATCACTGGCAACACATGTAAGGAAAAATTGTTAGCCTGAATGCAATGTAAGTCGCTTTGAATAAAAGCGTCTGCTAAATGCAGAAATTTAATTTTTTAATTTAAATAAACTAATTTTAGGTAATCCCACTGTTATTTTAGTATTTCTAAAATACTATTATGGTAGGTTTTCATTTTGATTTTAGTTTTAGATATTTTGTTTTGCGTTTTTGTAATTTTTAAGATGTCATCCCGGGATGCACCAGATACACCAAATTAGTAGGTGCGTCCAAAACTATTGACAGGAAGTGTATTAAAAAATGTCAGATTGGCCTACCTGACCAGGCTGCAGAGTGACGGTGTGGACTCGAGCTCTTCTGAACGCTGGGAACTTCTTCAGGTCTGGCTGGACGACACTGACCTGGCTGAACACGCTGGACTCCTCGTATGGTATACGTGTTGGGTAGAGACAGTGTGAGTCATCAGGAGGAAAGAGATGCCAGCGTTTTCTGGAAAATGAATGACTTTATTGAAATACAGTGCCAAATAAATATATCAGTCACAAATATATATATTTTTTCAGTGGTAAAGTTTTTTTGGTAGCTTGTAAAAAGCACTTTAGGCATGCAGTTTTTGTATTTACTTAAAGTGCCAACCAAGCAACTGCCATTGAGATTAATGGGAATCATGGAGCTTCTCGCAGGAGATATTATACCATAACATGATTTCAGTGGCAGGCTATCTTAACACGAGGAGTCCAAATAAGCAATTACAGAGACAAGTCAAGCTCCAGAGAGAGATAAGATGGAGGAGAAGGTGCTTCATTGTCAGGTTCTGCTTCTCTCATTGGAGCAAATAACAAAATCTCAATAGCTGTTCACATCACTGCACTCTCCCTTTCTCATTCACTCTTTTGAATGCAGAGGAAAAATAGCTTTCTTTCAATAGCTCAGGATTGGATCAGGAGCCCTAACATAAGACGAGATAGAGCTCTTGTCAAATATTTGAAGGAATCACATGGTGCCGATCTAAACCATGTTCATAGAATAAGCCAAATTGGCAGTTTTGCCCTGGGCTTATCTTGTTTAGGGGTTTATTGACAGCCGGTCATCAAAAACTAGTTTCATCTAGTCAAGAGTTCCTACTGGCACACATAAATACAATAAAATAGCAGAGTTGTGGGTTCTCATTTCTTAAATAGTGACATTCATGCCCTGAAATTGATTTTCAGGGGCATTTATGAGGGCATTTTGTTTCTAACATCATCTAACAAAAAAAAAGCCTAAATCTAACATTTTCTTTGTGTCTTTTACACAACATGGGTGGGTGAGATGTCTTAACTAAAATAAGCTAAAATTAAAAACTTATTTTGTTTTTTAAAAGTTATGTAAATAAATGAAAAAGTTTTACATTAAAAAGTTTAAGTTAAAGTAATACAAAACTAAAATTAAAGCTAAACAGAAATGACAGAAGCACATAAAAAGACTAAAGCTTTGACTAAAAATTTAATGAAAACTGAAAACATCAAATAAAAACCAACTGAAAGTATGGATAAATGCAATAACAAAATACTAATTTTACATGAAAACATTTTAACTCTATCTTGCCTGTTAAAGTTGAAGTCATTTAAGGAAATTACTAAGTAATAAAATTACTAAAACTAAATAGAAATATCAAAAAACTTAATAAACATGATAAAAGCACATAAACTACTAAAACCAAAGCTAAATTAAACTGAAACCTTTATGAAAACAAAAGCTAATTCAAAATATTAATAAATACGATAAAAATACATAAATGGTACTAAAATGACACTGAAATGGAATAATGTTAGCCAATGTAATAATTGTGAATACCTCTGGGCTGTTTGTCACTTTTTAGTGGAGTTTATGCCTCAAAACTTGTGTAAACCTTATCTTAACCTTGTTCTTACCTGCCTTGGATCTGGAAGACAAGATTGCATCCATAAGAGTCAAGGTGACAAGGAGTGTTAGCACCCTGCGTCCCAATCCAAAGTGTGCTGTCTCGTCCATCTCGACCAGAAAAGCCAAAGTCGGACCACACCACATCCTGCAGTTAGAAATATTTGTGGTTCCAAAGAACAGAAAACTGTTTGATTGCCTACTGATGTCAATTCTTTTCAATATTACAAGCAAGAACCACTCAGAATTGCTGCCCTTGAAGGTAGATAATGAAACCATTACCATGTCCAGGGGACTGTAAATGAGATGGTATGTAATCAAGCCCTCAGCAATGTTCAACCTGCCCTATTCATCATTTAAGAGAGGCCCTTGTCTGCTCTCGATGCCCTGGCTGGCAGGGAGAATATTGGCACCTCATAAGCATTTATTATGATTTACAAAAACTGAAAGCTAGAAATGAACATTAGCTTATTGTTCCCTTGGCTGGGACGAAACAAAACAAAATAAATTGGCACAAAATATCATTAAATGTCCACAGAATGACAATGATGTGCCACAGGATATGTTTTAGTGAAATAATGAGAGCAAGAATTGATTAACTGCTCTTCATATCTGTTATTCCTAGTACTGTGATAAATTTTCATGAGATGTTGTAACAATTGCAGGCTAATAAACAGTTCCAGAGCACTCATAAAATAAAGGTAAGCATCCTCGGAAGACAAGGCAATACATACTGATGAATACTCGACTGTGTTTATTGATCAAAGCTCATGTCATTGACGTGCCCCGTGTGCTTTAGAGCGCCACTTCATGAAAAATTGGTCGCTGTCAAGCATAACTGGCATGCGGAAAAAGGCAACTGGGTTAATGTGGTGCTTGATGAGGTCTGAGAGCATGATTGATGGTGGGAGAAAATGAAAAGAGTAGTGTCTTGGCCATTTAGTTTTATTTTAACAGTCATAAAAACTCTAGAATGTGCAGTGGCAAAATATAGAGCTTGATCAATTCTAAGAATATATATTTAAATTAATCACGATTAATCGCATCCAAAATAAAAGCTTTTGTTTACATGATATATGAGTGTGTACTGTATATATTTATTATGTATTTATAAAAACGAACACATTCATGTATATATTTAAGAAAAATATGTTATGTTTATATATTACATATATTTATATGGTATATAAATATATATGTAAATGTATATTATACACGTAAATATTTTCAAAATATATACTGAAAGTGTGTTTATTTATATATACATTATAAACAAACACATTACACATATAGTACATATAATATGTAAACATTTTTTTTTATTTTTTGGATGCGATTCATCACGATTAATTGTTTGACAGCACTAATTTAAATATATATTCCATCCTTTAATTTATTCAACTCTATATTTTGCCACAGCACATCCTAGATTATTTATGACAAATATTGCACATATAAAAAAAAAACATATTGCTTAATGATAATAAAACCTATTAGAAAAATACAAATATGAAATATTTCTTTAAAGTAATGGAAGGGAATTGGCACACTTTACCTGAAACATGGCAGGTTTATCCTGAAAAAGCTGGGCAATGTACTTGTAATCAGCATAAGCCCAGAATTCTTTGCAGTGATAGTCAGAAAATGGCCCAACAAGAGATTGATCTTCATTGGCAGTCCAGGACAGAAACTCTTTAATGGTTGCTTCAATGTAGAAACACTCTGTTTCGAAAAGAGGAGCTGGTGCAAACAAAGTGAAACAAAAGCAAAAAGTAATTAATGAATAGATTATTCCAAGAGGGTTTATTCTAAATGGACACTTGAAAAGGCACATTTTGTAGAGGTTACTTGAGTATAGAAATGGTTTATTTTTCATATTTACTAAATCACCATATTTAAGCTTTTTAACTATTACTGAATTATGTTGTTGAAAATTTAGAAGTGCAGTTTTCACTGCTTGACATTTACATTCTCACTTCCCATATTTGCATTTCACTTCAGTAAAAAGTCTAACAGTTATGATGGACTGGTTCGCCATAACTATTTGCCAGAAGTGCCAAGGAACCTGAATCGGCAAAGCCTCCACTGGTAGCAAAGGTTTCTGTAAGGCTTACTATTACCACTTCACACATCTAGCAATTATTCCCGTCACACTGTTTCATTTGCTGTAAATGTGTCACCAATTAACTTCAAAATAAAATTGGCTTCAAAGGAAACTTACATATTGTGATGGAGGGCATATATTATCAGAAATTACTATTTTTCTGTTGACACTCTTGGGGAACGGTTACTCAAAGCATTCTAAAAAATATATATATGCTTCCATTCAGTACACCACCTTCAGAAAGTATGCACACCCCCACAGAAACTTGTTTCACATTTTGTTTCTGTTACACTGTAACACAAATTTTACCATGCTTACTTTATTCCTGTCAGTAACACCTTAACACATTTTCAGTTCAATTTAAAAATAAAAGGCCTGATAATTTGTTTATTTTTTTTATTATTATGTTCTGGGCAAATGGAGTTTCTATACTCTGATGATCTTGTTAATACCTATGAGAGGCTGTGTGATGTTTGTGGCTTACCCACATCCTCAGTCCTTTTCCCAATACGGAATCGAAGCCTCTCTGTAAGGCAAGTTGACAGGTGCTTCACAGTCCAGTGCAATGCTGGCCAGTCTGTGGTCATGTTCAGGAACACAGCAGGTTTCTGTAGAAACTGGACAATCCTCCTCGTCTCTCCTGGGGTAAAGGGTTTTGAAGCCATTCTAGCGTTACATAAAAATTATGAGATAAGGATGGTTAAGATGAGTGGATTTTGTCTTGTAAAACACAAATCTTATCTTTCTGATAAACTGTTGGAGATTCAGTTTAAAGCACTCAGATAAACACATCACAATCACTCAAGTGAATCACAAGGTCAAAACCATATCTAGGTCAAATCAGCTAGTAAGTGTCACCATCAATAGAACTGATATATTAAAATGTAAAAACACATAGTCTGTGCATGTGCAGCCCCTGCATAAACATAATATTCTTATTTACTGCAAATATTTACATTTTTTAATCTACACACATGTAAACACACCCAAAATCTATTTTCCAGCTAGTAAACAAAACTCACGTGAGACTTGCCGCTGATTTTTCTCTCTCAACACACGGGAAATGAAACAACGGCCATGTTGGTTCAACAGAAGTGCCGAAGTCTCGTTTAAGTTAAGGGCTAAGTTGATCCAACATGGAGAACAAAGACTTTCAGTTTCATACGTTACGTCAATTCCGTCCCGACGCAGCGCATGCGCATTAAAGTTTGGATCGTAGCTGTGAGTGTCATCGGTTGTTTTTGTTTCGATGGGCAGCTGACAATTGAGCGACTGCCCTAGTTTTTAACGTGCTATGTTATAGACGTTGCCGGATAGCATAAAGGCATTTTAAAAAGTGATCCCAAGTCTTTTCAATGGGTGCCGTGGAAAGCACCGAAGGAGAAAGGGAGCCTTTGCTGGTTCCATCCCAGCCGGCGACAAACACACAGCCTGTGTTGAGCAGGGTGTACGGGAGAAGATGGTTTGTTCTCACCATGTTTTCATTGTTGGGTTTTATGCAAGGACTTGTGTGGAACACCTGGGGCCCGATCCAGGTCTCAGCCAAACATGTGTTCGAGTTCTCCCCGACAGATATCGCGGTGCTGGTGATGTGGGGTCCAGTGGGTTACCTGCCCTGGCTGTTGTTTATGTGGTTGATGGATAAGAAAGGTGAGCTACTTTGGTTTTAATTTTTGACACGGCAACCATACCTATAAGTACAAACCAATGATAATAGATACATCTGGCAATATTTGGACAAATTTGTTGATTGTGTAATATCAAAGCCAGTTTGATCATTTCAGTGTGTCATGTATGCACAAATTCATTTTATTAACAAAATTTATCTCCGTGTCATTAGTCAGATGTTCATATCATATCTATTTTAGACATTTGTTCACTACAACAAGGGGCTTTCAAACCACACATCCAATTCCAAACTATCATTGGTATTTACCATTGACCCGTATTCATAATTCTATACAACAATCCTATTTTTTATATCAACAGATATTTCACACAAAGTGTTCATGTACCAATTACCTTTTGAATATCTGAATATCAACTACAGACTTAAATATGTGTGGCCAGATGTGAAATTCTTGAAATTCTATTTTTTTGGGGGAAAAAAACCTAGAAAATTTGGGAATAATTATATTTTATACACTGCTTTATTTCGATTTGATGAACCCTAAACTGCACAGAAAGACTCCTTATGTCAGTTGAAATAAAAAAATCACATGTCAAGCCACAAAACCATTTCCCTAGCATCATATGACAAAGTTGGGTAATTGAACTTGGTATGCTGTTCACTGCATGTTCACACTCTAGTAAAGTGAAGCCATCTCTAGATATTCGGTAAAACAAATTTTACACATTGCTAATTTACCTCTCTTGCAGTGGGATAAGTCCATGCTGATGACATGTTGTTTTAACTTACCATGCCGTGTGCACAGAATCGGCACTCACACAGCCGAAACGCTTCACTGGAGAAGCACTAACCAGTGTTTCACTCTATGTTTTTGGCTATTAACCTATTTAACCCCACAATGGTGACCTTGAAAAAGGTTTTAATTTATAAAGCTCTGAAAACCTTACTGACTGATGTTTTAGTGCACTCTCTGCAAATATGGAAAACATGAAGGGTCTCAATGAAATATGTGCAGTTTCACATGATTAGTTCAAATTGTCACATGACTAGGGCAGTTTATTTCCTGTTTGCACCTTGTGCAGATGATATCAAAGCTCTAAAACGAAAGGCTAGTATGTGAACAAAGATATGGCAAATATTTGTAGTACTCATTATCTTTAAGGTGTCTATTAATGTATGGATGCACATATATTCCATTTTGTTGAGTGTGGTCATAGAATGAGTAAACATGTTGATGGTCAAAATAGTGACCGTTGGGATAACAGTGAACTTAGGTATCTAAATTATATAAATAAAGAAAAATATAAATCCAATTGCAGTTGTTAGAGAAAATTACCCTAAAATGTTGCAATGACAAAATATTACACTAAATTAAAAATATTTAATTTCTATCAATATACAATATTGATGTGAAAGTGAAAGTGAGGTGACCCATACTCAGAATTCGTGCTCTGCATTTAACCCATCCAAAGTGCACACACACACTGTGAACACACTCCCGGAGCAGTGGGCAGCCATTTATGCTGCGGCGCCTGGGGAGCAGTTCAATGCCTTGCTCAATGGCACCCAAGTCGTGGTATTGCTGGCCCGAGATTCAAACCCACAACCCTAGGGTTAGGAGTCAAACTCTAACCACTAGGCCATGACGTCCCAAGATGTTGTAATACTGGTAGCACTAAAATAAAAATGTTATGTTATATTTTACCAAAAAGTAACAATTTTGAAATGCGTTGATGGTGCATAATGATGCATACGTTTTTTAAAAATATTTTTTTAATGCATAATAGTAACCCTGGAATGTGATCAAACTGTTTAAAATAACTGGGCTAAGATATATTAAAAAAATTATGGCTGCAGAAATATGTAAATTAAGTACATACATTATCCCATCGGTCACAATTGTAAAACAAATTTTTTTACACACTTAGAAAAAAGAAAATTATTATTATTATTATTATTTCAAAGGGTTACTAATCACACGTTATTTGAATATTTTTATTTTTGAGAAAAATTTGGGATTAAATGGGTTAATTACTTTGATTTCAGTCTTTTCCTAACAAAAAGCTATCGTATGTCTTCTGATTATATATGGACAACTTTTTAGTGCTTAGCCTATTACATGGTCTATATGAATTGTCCTTATATGGTAAAATACAATTCTATGGCAAAATAACATAAGCATTTCTGTTTTGGAGGAGATGAGGGTGAGAAGATTATCTTGTGAGGAATCTGTTTTGAGCCTTGAAAATGACATTTTCACTCACATGGTTTATATTAAGAAAAGAGAATAAGGTCAAACAGGACAGAATGTTGTTGTTTTTAACATTTCCCCACTATTCAAGTGATCTTGCCTGAAAATAAGGCATTTTCAGCTCTAAGAGTTGATAAGGTCAAACAAATGTTTTCGGTTTCCACATTTTTCTATTAGCTCATACAGCTAGTTGACACTTCAGTTCTGTTCATTAACACATTAGTGCACTTAATTTTTACATATTTGCTAAGAAAGGATATGCTCTTATGTAAATGTTTAGGTAAGAAATTTCCAACCATGTTTGTTGCTCTTTATCTTTAATGGGAGCATTTCACCTTACGTTTGTTCTCAACACGAAACCGATTGCCACAGGTTGTGAAAACGACGTCTGCCAAAAACCACAGGCCAGAGTTCCTATATTAAACTCAATTTCCCTTTCAGTTGCTCACTCTCGACGTCACATTGGCGAATGACGAATTGGGAATTGGGATGCACATTGGCTTTCAATTTTTTCTCATTTGCATTATTGCATCCAGCTGTCGCTGATCACAGTGAGATTAAAATATGGCAGCAGATGCATTGCATATCAGCTTTTCATTTCGGAGCTTAGCAACAGAATCGTTCTGCTCAACTGTGTGTCCAGTAATGAACTACGAGTTCAGCACGCTCTTGGAAGCTTCCTGTGTTGTCGAGACGGCACTTCAGCCCACCTTGTGCATATGAGACCACTCCAGCACTGGCTTTATTGCCGAGTCCCGAGGTTGGCATGGAAGCGCGGCACTCACCGGGTCCAAGTTACACAGACTTGTCTCCAGAACCCTCACCCCTTGGTCAGATCTTATGTTCCTCTAGGCAGGGGTGCCCCTAGAACAGATCTTCCAGGCATGCTGTGGTTTACATGGATGCCTCCACCACCGGCTGGGGGCCCACGTACAACAGGCATGCAGTCTCAGGGGTTTGGATGGGCCCACAGCTACATTGGCACATCAGTTGCCTAGAGTTGTTAGCAGTATGCCTTGCCTTGAACCGTCTCAAAGGGCACTTATGAGGCAAGCACATGCTGGTCCGAATGGTCAACACTGCAACCGTTGCGTACGTGAACCGACAAGGTGGTCTGTGCTCCCGTCGAATGTCGTGACTCGCCTGCCACCTCCTCCTTCGGAGTCGGAAGGTTCTAAGGTCTCTTTGTGCTGTTTACATTCTGGGTCTGCTCAACCGTACAGCCGACGAGCTGTCTCGAACAACGCTGCCTGGAGAATGGTGCTCCTCACGCCAGCCCCCCCCTTGGCCGATTCCTCTGAGGAAGATTTACTGACTCAGAGATGGGGCACCATTTGGCACCCTCATCTAGACCTTTGGAAACTCCATGTCTGGTCCCTGGACGGGATGCAGAGGTAGTGAACACTTCAGCAAGAGCATCGTTTACCAGAAACGCTTACACTTTGAAGTAGAACCTGTTCATCGAGTGGCATTCTTCTCTCCGAGAAGACCCCCGGAGATGCCCGATTGTAGTCGTGATTTCATTTCTGTAGCAAGGGCTGGAGCGAAGGCAGTCTACTTCCACCGTCAAAGTCCAGGTTGCTGCTTTTGCTGCATATCATGACCCCTTGAATGGGAAGTCTTTAGGTAAGCATGACCTCGTCATCAGGTTCCTTAGAGGGGCCAGGATATTAAATCCTTCCCGGCCCCCCTCTATACCCTCTTGGGACCTGAATCTAGTGCTAAAATCACTACAGCAGGGCCCATTCGAGCCTTTGCATTCAGTGCCTCCATCAAGAGGGTAGGGTAGATTCAATAGCCTTTGTGTAGATCCTCCTGTGTTTACACCTCAAATGGGAAGTGGCACTGAGATGCCCTGGCTAGTGTCGGCTTGCTAAAACTGCTCCAGAGTGTCTGTACTGTAGCCCCTGTTGAGATCCTCCATCACCCTTGGCAGCCGGACGTGGCGAAACAACCGGCGCCAGACCTTCATGATGAATCCGTGAGAACTGTAAGGCTGGATTCCATATTGAGACCTAAGTGGTACTTGTATGCGTATAGTCCACAGTATAGCCTTAGAGCCCGTGTTTCCCCGGCAGACCTCTGCCTTTCCATGAGGGTTACAATCACCTCCAATTTCTCCATATAAACCTATACAGATGCTATATGCATATGCAGGATGGGGCTTCTGCAGCGTCCCTGATCCCAGTGGAATGGGTACGTTTACCTAGTGTTATCCAATCTCACTCAGTGTGGTAGTGATTTGACAATGGTGAGGTGAACTACTTGTTCTGAGCCCCGGCCTACACCAAATAGTGGTGCAGGCGGCTCCCACAGGGCACTGGAAGGGCCAGCACCCATGGCACTTTGGTAGGGATCCCAATTCGTCGGTCAACCATGTCGATAGTGACTGACTGAAAGGGAACGTCTCGGTTACGTATGGTAACCCTCGTTCCCTGAAGGAGGGAACAGAGACGCCACGTGCTGTCGCCACAGTGGCTGTACCACCACTCAGCCACCGGGTCACCGGCTTGGCTCCTCAGCGAAAACCTGGTATGCATTGCACCTGCTGCCTTATTATACTCACCCTGTAATCAGCAGCAGCTGGATGCAATAATTGCTTTCCATTGTGCATTGGCTCATTTAGTTTACACTCAGAGTAGATTGATCAATCAAAGCGATTTTCCAATTCATCGGTCACCCACTGACGTTTCTGCTCCTATGCTTAAATCCAGAAAAAAATTTCATAGAGTAGAAATATTTTATTATGGCTTTTGGACACAACGATTTTGTTTTGTCACAAATAAATCATGTTTAATTCTTTTTGATTGTTAAATGAACCAATACCATCTGATTTTCTAATCCTAATATCTTTGTGATAGTCGTGCATAATTTGCTGTTATCTTGGGGATGGATCTGCATCAACAACTAATCTCATCAGTTTATCAAAGCTTAAAAGATATCACGAGTCTGATATATCTTCTTTCCTTCCTCTCTGTGCCAAAGGTTTGCGAGCATCTCTGCTGCTGTCAGCATTCTTCATGTTGCTGGGCGCAGCATTACGAAGTGTTCCCCTCAAAGACCTGTACTACAGACGCTGGTAAGACTCTGTTGCACAATGTTATGCATCATTTATTCAACAAAAACTCCACTTAGCCAAACTAGCTTTCAATGCTGTTTCCTTTTCACTTACATAATTATGACATTCCTTAATTTCCCAATGTGATAATTCATGAGAAAATCAGAGATTGTTCTCCAAACTTGATGCTACACTTTGTATAAAATATTGCCTTGGAGTGAAATTATATGAAAGTGACATGATATACAAGCCATGCCTGATACATGTTCTTTAGGTTAGTTGCAGATTTATTTGGTCGTTTTAATATTTTATATTGTTTTAGGACTCAATTTGCACATCTAAAGAAATATTGTTGACAATCTGAGTTTGATGATGGTGATGATGATGGCAGATATTTTATTGTTTGGTTATGGCTTCCGTCACCTAGCTCTATTTGTGTGATTCAATGTAGTTTTTGACTCCTATCTAGAGAGCAGGTTAGACGGTATATTCATAATACAATTTTATGATAAATTACATGAAACACTTATTTTCTAAATATTTATGGAGAATTAAAATCCTCTGCAACATATGATAAGAGAACATTTGTTATTCATTGGCAAAGTTACATGGTACTGTTGCAAGTTAAAGACGTGACCTTTTCATTTGCTTAAATACACTTTAACAGGACGACTGCGTTCTGTTTGCTTTAGATTAGGATTCTTTTACCTGTAAAAATTGAATGTTCCTGTCCTGTTCTGTGCTTTATGTCCTCTTTCCATTTTCTCTCACTCCTTATCTCTTTAAGCTTTCTCATTCACACATGGTTAACATTAGCACATAAAGAAATAACTAAAGCAAATTTCTCATTGCAGTTGTGAGAAAAGGAAGCAGAGCTTTTCTATTATTACCTTTTGGACAAAGAGTTAACTACGCCATGGATGGACATTTAAACAAGGTTTTCTAAATGACATTAAAAGGATGTAGCTTTTGTCAGTGAAGTCAGTTGACAACTAAAATAGGACATCAGTGGGTATAAATCATATTTTATTATTAGGGCATGAAGAAAATAGTTGGTTCATTGAATTTAGAGAACGCGAGTCTTATTGTGAACTGCTAAGAGTACCATATAATTCATGCAAATTGGCAGGTACTTATCTGTATCTGTATGATGTTATTTCCATCTGAATTAAAACATTATTGTATAAATGTGGGTAGTTAGAAAGTCCAGTTTCATAAAAGTACATGACCACCAGACACTATACTACATTTGTATAGATTTTTTTTTTTTTACACTTAAAAAATAATTTTTTGAACAGTGCATTTATAAAAAAGTTATTAGTTACTTGAATGAAATAAGGCTACATAGCTTAGTTTCACAGCTCCCACAATCCTAGATATCACAGTGACACATTGACCTACTCAGTTATATAATCTAAAATTGTGCATTTGCTTGATATATAACAGAAAAAGCTTTTTAGGACTGTTGAGAGACAGCAGAGGTTATGTTGATTGTTTTATATAATTATATATTACACCACAAGCACATTTAAACACAAAGATACATTGCAAGCAACTGTTGCCTGCAGTGACTGTTAATGTAATGGCTGATTTCAACACAGGAGCACTTAATGTGTCGAGTCTATTGATTCATATTAAGTGACTCAACTCTATGTTGTGTGTTTTATATTTAAGAAGCCCGGTATAGCTTATGATGTATTGCTTAAGTACATTTACATCACCAGTGAACATTATTCAATGGACTGTCTTTTCTCTCTGTATAGATCTCTCAGCTTTATTGAAATTAGCAGGTGCTAGAAAGTACATTAGTTACTGGTGGATTGCTTAGGACTTATTCACAGACCCCATGACTCACACAGCGTTTAACTGCCTTTGTCATGAGATCCATGTGTTGTGACTGTAAAACTGAGGTTTATGGAGAGCTACTGAAAGCCTTAAACTTAGATCACAGAGGAAGTAGGAGACCACACAGTCGTCATGCTGCATGCATCATCATCTGGTGACATCAGCTATGATGTGAATTGAACTACCACTAGGTGTCAGCACTTGCATTAATAAAGTGTAAAAAGAGGTTCATTGAAAAGGTAATGACAATCTTGCATATCAAGTGATCCAGCCTGTGACTGATGGTGATCCTTGATATGCTACACTAGAAAGAGTCATTCTGATCTGAATATGCAGTTTTGTTTAAGAGTTTACAGTGTAAGGCTAAATTGAACAACATCACACAGCAGTTAGCTCAGTTTAGATGGCTTATCCTGGAAGCGTTTTTTGATTAAAAATTAACTAAAAATAATATCATTGTTTAATATTTTGAAGTATTATTTAAATGTTTATTATTTTATAATAAAATAGTTTCCATAAATTATTTATTAATATTTTATACAAATTAAATTAATATATTGTTTTATATTATTTTTACTTATTTTATTCTGTGTAACAACGTAATTTTGAAGAATCTCACAACTCTTTTCTAAACAGCAGTTCAAAATGAGCAAGCTTGGTTTGTTCTCACACAAAGTTATCTTATTGCTTCAGAAGACTTTGATGTCCAATAGACTCGTTTTATGATGCAGACTTTGTAATCACTATATGAATGGTGGTTTTATGCAAAAGAACAGTGTACTGTGGGGGGAAAAAAACTAAATATTTGTTTTGGAAAAATGTAAAGAATAGTTTTGGGGTGAACTGTTTCTGTTGACCCCTATTCTTTTTTTCCCCTTTTTTTCTTCAGATTTTCAGTTGCTTTTATTAACCTAAATCTCTATTTAGAAGCTTTGGTTTGGTGTCAGAATGACTGCGATTCAATCATGGCAGCATCCAGCAGCAATAAATAAATCAATTTTTACAATGTCTTTTGATTACAAATGCCAGTGTTTAGTCTCAAATCAACAGCGATTGTGGTCACAGCAGATTGTGCCGTTGTGGGTTTGTCAATTTTTTGATTTTGTTGGCAGCGAGGAGTCATTTGGTTAAAACCACCATGTTCCTTGCAAGCCAAATTGAACAGAAGTTTCAGGCATTCTTTTGATAAAAAAACTATTACTTTTTTTTCTGTACACAAATATATAATGTCTTCATTGGCTGTGATATTAAGACTTGCACTGTTTTAGATTCTCCCAGGTCTCTCTTTTATTCTGGCTTTGACGTTTAGTTGGAGTATTTTGCATTACCATTATTGTTTTGGTCAGTAGAAAGCAGTCCATTTTTTTTTTTTTTTATATGTTACTCAGGTTATATAATTTGCATTAAAATCCTGTTACCCAGCAGTTTCATTAGAAAGCAGAAAATCCTCCCTAACATTGTCCGTGCCGGATCAGAAACATCTAAGGCTAAATTACCACTCCTCCACTGCCTTCACATTTCTCCATGCATGAGACTCAATTCTCCCTTTTCATCTCTTACTTTGATTCAAATTCAAGGTTTAGTGGATTGTCACCTGAAGAATGATCACACGACAGTGATTCTCCACAAATTTTGCTTTAGGACAAGTAGTTATCCAACATGATACTAATATGAATAGTTTATAATAGTGCAAGTAAAAAAAATAGTGTGAACCGTTTCTGTAATCAGCCCTTAACACAAACTTAATATTAAAGAACAGACAGTCTTGGATGGTGATTGGTCTATACAGCGTTACAGCTGTACCAAAATACATAATGTAGTTATTAGATGTAATGCAAAACACCCAGTTGCTGAATTTATTATTTTGCTTTACCCATGAATGCCAAATATTAACCTTTGTTTACATGTCAAGGTCTGAATCATTTAGTGGGAAGATGGTACTTAATGAATTTACCTAATGAAACATTTGTGCATAATTTTTTACGTATAGCTGTTTGAAATGATCTATGACTCTCTCAAGGCTGTGCTTTATTTCCCGTATAGTCATGGCTGGAAGGGTTAAAGGCACGCTTCTGAGCGTTCTGTGTAACACTGACCTGTATTTGATTATAATCACAATATAGTACAGCCTCTTACACTTTATTGCTCAATTAAAATAGGCTAACAGAATCAATTCAGACTGGAATTCATTGGCCTTGATATAGTAGGCAATATCTGTAGTCATTCTCAGTACCAGAATTGCCAATTTTGCATTGTTTCCAACCATAACTGACAAACGTGAAGTCATAATGATCAGCTCAAGGTGTAGGATTTAGAGTCATCTACGATCCAGTTATAAGCGACGTGAGGGGTATCACAATGATTGCAATCACTGCAAATGCAGACTGCTGCTTCTTATTTAGGGGGGAAAAAAATCCCACAGTGCATTCTAGCCAATTTCATTAGAAGCAAAATCACACAGGCTTTAGCGTGAATGTAGTGTCACAGGGGCTGATGTCCAGTCGTGAAACATGCAGTAGGAATGCATAAAAGCCTTTCAGCAGAATCAGATGTCAACATGCTGGAACAAAAGCGAAAGGAATAGTCGAGAGAGCTTTCACAATGTATTAGATTGGGAATTAAGGACAGCACTGCATGATTGATGATTGAACCAAAGTCTTTTGCAAACTGTAAGGTTCAAGAACCTATAAAAGACAGTTTAAATGTTGGGTATGGTGTGTACTGACCAAACCAAAAGCACTTGTGAGGTGGTTTTAAATCTAGGGCATGTATACCATCAATCCTCCACTCAGTACATCTCCAGAGGTTTTTTCACCATCCCTCAGACAATCTTTGACAAGCCACAGTAAAGATCTTCACATCTTCATGAAAGCAGGAATAGACCTTAAAAACATTTTGTTCTGATTGTGACAATTGCTAGGAAGAAACTAGAAAAAGCTCGACACAAAAAGCCTCTTGATCTTTATGACAGTGATTACCATGAAGGAAAAAAGAACATTTCGGGCTGGTTTGGTGTACGTCTGGCCTGTAGGAAATGAAAAAGTGTTTCAGTCACTCTCTCATCTTCACCAATGCTGAAGATCTATTCTGGGGACAAGCGCTGTGCAGCATTTATTCAGGCAGTTAGGCTATCACAAGTCTCCCTGCTGCGGGTCTCAGTCATCCTGTCTCACAGATAAAGCTCTTTTGTTTCCCCTGCTATCAAACATCACCTCTGATAGATATGTAAAAGAGCATCGATTTGTGTTTAGAAACCAACAAAAAGGTGATTGCATTTAGACCATTTTTTATATTGATTTGTTAATTATTACATGTTTGTCTCAGACATTTGTCTGGCTTGCGTGTATAGGAAGTAAAATATCACTGATACTTGAGTGGTCTTTTTGAGCACCCAAAACACCCTAGTAATGGCATAGCAACATGATAAAAACACTCATATCACTTTATCTGCCGTATTACAGTCCCGTGGAAAGCCAGCATTGTGCAACTAAGCATTGTCATGCAGGTTTTTACAGGAAGAAGCTCACTCATATTTAATTTATTTACTTTAAAATCTTATTGTCTTTCATTTAAGTTTTTCCCCCATTTCTTTTCCCAAATCAACAGGATGATTCATGGAGGTCAACTTCTGAATGGTTTAGCTGGTCCTACCATTATGAGTGCCGGTCCTCTGCTCTCTACTACTTGGTTTGCTCCTGATCAGAGAGCTACAGCTACCGCTATTGCATCACTCATCGGCTACCTGGGGTCAGCCTTCGCCTTTCTGATTGGCCCGTTGGCTGTCCCTGCACCCAATGGCACTGTGGGAAGCACAGTTTACTGGAACCAAAACCACATTGGAGACAGGATACAGTTTGTTCTTTACGCAGGTACGGTATTGTCTGCTGACAATCCAGCAACAGCATTCATTTTGAATCAATACTAAATAATTTTAAGCATTTGCCATACAGAAAAGCAATCACAAGAAAGCCATCCATGGTGGCTCTCCAAATCCCACAATCAAATGTCTTCACGTGGTATGCGTTTACCTCGCTATAAAGATTGCCTCACATTGTTCCGCTTAACTGATTCAGAAAATTAAAAAATTTTGAGAGAGAGAGAAGGAAATCTTGTCAATAATAGATTGATACTCTGCCTCTGTTTAGGTTGAAAGATGTTGCTGTTACTTTAGACACAGGAAAGACATCGATTTGTTAGTAGTTTAGAGGTCATTGTGACACTTACTGCAACATTGGGCATCGAGATGCAGCCACATGCACCGGATTTTGACACGCTCCTTGAAGACGATAAACTTGAAAAGATCCAGTGATCTGTCTCGTCCAATAAGAAACTCTATGCTTAATGAGGCTGCATTCCTTTGGTAAAACAAAATGTCATTACATATTTCTATATTAAATATTAGAATCTACAGTGTTGCATTATCCTTCAGAAATTAATTTAGTGTTCTGATTTGGTTTTTGATTTTTAATATTAATTATTAAAACAGTTGTGCTGCTCCGTGTTTTTGTTATGAATAAACTGATAATTTTTTTTCAGGATTCTTTAATGAATATAAAGTTAGAAATCCTTTGTAACATTATACATTATAATTTCTTTACGCAAAATGTCACTTTTGACCAAATGTATGTGTCCTTACTAAAAGTATACGTTTCATTAAGTCTTACTGACCCCATACCTTTGAGCAGTAATGTATATCATGAGATATACTATTGGTGCAATGTAAAATTGTTCATTTTTGATGTAAGATTTTTTTATCATATCGCCTGCCTGCACCCAAGGCCGCTTTATAAGTCTGTATTTTATGACAGAAAAGGCAGATTTATAGAAGCGCTGTTGTAAAAGTTAACTAGCTGAATAAAAATGGGATCTGTCCAAGGAAACTGCACTTATTTTATCATGTGGACAGCACACAGGAGGGACGCAAAATTTAGGAACTCAACCTGAAGACTGTGCTGGCATTTTGAGATACTGTGTGCCAACAGGTTTTTTTGTGCTTGGCTACAGCAATGCTCAATTATGGACTCGGTAGCACTGTCACATATTCCAGCACTGGATAAGCACATTTGAAAACAGGAGCTTTTTGTGGACCTGGGTTAATGAGCTGATCAGTTGTTTCATTGTGCATTTCCTCCCTCTACAGGATTGTAATAAATCTGCTAGACTCATGGTTAACTCTAGATTAATGTGAGCCATCTAATGACCGTTAATGATGTTGGTTTGGATACCACTCTCTCTCGCTCCCTCTCATTAATTTGAATTTAGTATCTGAAAATTGCAGTGAAATGCCAGGCGCATTAAGCTCTTTTTCTAATTAACAGAGATAGATTAAGTCTGAATCCGTAAAATCTTTGAGAGATTTAATGTTGACACCAAGGCTGCATGATAAATGTTGTGTATTTTTGTGACCTTCCAGAGGTTGGGATGATTGCAGCACTTTTCGTGGCTGTGCTGTTCTACTTCCCCTCCAGGCCGCCCATCCCTCCCAGCGTGGCAGCGGCTAGCCAACGTCTCAGCTACAGGAGCAGCATCTGCAGACTGCTGAGGTATAACCACATTCCTCCCTTACCAAACAGCTCAAACTGTTTTGAACAGAGAATGAAAGAATGGAGGTTAGGAAGTAGTAGTTCATGTGAAAATAACATTTTTCTTTTCATTTAACTGCTGAGAATGGAAGATGGAAGAACCAACATAAGTTGTTCATATCGCTTAAGTTCTTTATTTGAAAGGGAAACTCCACCCAAAAAGAAAATTCTCTCATCTACTAACTTTCATTTCATCCCATATGTATTTGACTTTCTTATTATCTGTAGATAACTTTAGGAAAATAATCAGTCTTATATAATGTGAGTGGAAGGGTTGACACTTAAAAAACTATACAAAACCAACACAAAAGCAATCCATATAACCCCAGTTGATGAATCAGTGTCTACTGAAGTGGAACGATACTAACCTTCACTTCCAGCCAGGTGTCAGCACAAACTGCACATCTGTACATTGTGAAAAAAGCTTTAGTAGGGGTTCAAATGTGATACTTTTTTAAAGTTTGGGACCAGTAAGATTTTTTAAATGTTTTTGAAAGAAGTCCCTTTTGTTAAACTTTCAGCAGCCATTACTCTAGACTTTAGTGTCACATGATCCTTTAAAAAAAATTTGAATGGTAGTGTATATTGCATAAATCATATTGATCATTTTAATGCTAAATTTCAATAATGGTGCTTGAATCACTAACTGTTGAAAGGAAAAGAAAATTTTTTGGTAAATATATACTTCTGAGGACAATTAAACTCTTTGATTGACGGCATTGGAATGAATATATGATAACAAATCTCTTGTCCTTGTAAAAACCAAGTGCAACTATTTCAAACCTTGAAAAAACCTGAGCACATGACTTATTCTTGTTAAAAATAAATATATAACATTAATATCTGTATTCTTCATTGGCATTCACAAGAGATTTGCATTGGGTACATTGGACACAACAATGGACATCTGTTATTTTAGGTCTTTTGTAACTTCCACATTCTGTCTCCCTGATCTCAGCACGGTCTTTGAAGTTTTATCATTCGCTTTTACAAAAGAGAATCTTAATGAACAGGGTCTTGTCATTTCGCCACTCACCATATGCCACAGTTGTCATTTAATACACATCAAAGAGAAGATCCTCTCCCTGCAGATTAATTACCAAGTCACATGCTGACCATCCTTAATAAATAGAACATCTTGGTCTGTACATTTAGTAACCCACTGAAGTCCGCGAAGGCCAGCGTGACCACATTTTTACAGTTAGTCAGAACTCTCTTGATGTAGTCGCACCCGCAGCTCTTGGGGTAGTTGCGCTATTCAACGATCAGATGAAGCCAGCCCTGCTTTGAATGCGTTCTCACATCAACACTAGAGGAATTGGCCGAAATCTGTGAACTGGAAAAGACTGTTGAGCTTCCACTGTTGGGGAGAGTCTGCAGTTCGACCTCCTCTGAGGAACGCCAGAACTTTCCCACTCAAAGAAGAGCTGAAAGCAAAAAGAAGAACAAACAAGAATGGATGAAGTCACCCCAGTGAGACTGTAATGCTGTCTGGAGTCCCATAGATAGGCAGAGTTCCAGTAGCCGTCTCACATTTGTATGTAAATGGAGGAGTGGATTGGTAGAGCTTTGTAAAACAGCTAGTCTACAGGGACAGTTAATTGGATACGGACTGGGGGCGTGCGATCATGATTGCGTTTCACCTCCAGTCTCTGAACTCTCAAGTCCTTGGCTTACCTGAGTTGGTGAAACCTCAGAGTTTTTTTTGTGCTTGACTTGTTTGTTGCAGAGAGTATCATTAAATTCATTGTTCCTTTATGGAAACTATTATCCAGCGTTTGATTACTGCACTAACAGTGATGATAGAATAGTATTAGTATTGATGGACTCTGTGTTAAAAATGGCCTTGGCTTGCAAAATCTTTATCTTGAGGTATTAGATCCCAACAAGGCCTGCCAAGGATAAATGGCACTTAGCTGATGATCCTTCTGGCTTGATGGCTCCCCCAAATTTTTCAAAAGAAAGGAAAAAAGGCTTTCTCATATCCCATAATCTAAATGGTGGGAGAAAAAAGTGCATAGATATCGATCTCCCCCAGCTGTGAGGTTAATGAAACGGGTACAGTTGGGAGAAAGGGTCCTCTGTCAACACCTTTTTCTGTGATTACCCCTTCAAGGCCACTGTAAAATTCACTGAAACCATGCTTGGCTTTCACACTTTCCTGTTAATAGACTGAATGTACTGTAGATGGTAGAAGTTCCTTACACCCAGTGGTTCATACCTTGGAGGTAATTATGGGTAGGGTGTCATGGAAGTCAAATTTTCTACGAGTAACAACGGGTGCATTAATGTAATATCCAGTTCATTTGTGAACTTATAATTAGCATCTTTGCCTGGCAACCTGGTCAAACGACTTTTCTGCTGAAAACTAAAACAGGCAACTGCTGAATTTAAAAATGAAATCACAAACAAGGTCCAGAATTGCAATTTACATTTGGAAGTAGAAATTTAAAAACTGAATTGAACTGCACAGAATGTACTTTCTACCTTCTGCAGTTCCAATTCAAGTTCCAGTTCAGCCTGCTTTCGGGTGATGCAAATTCAATTGAAATTTAATTTAATTTAAAAGGAACCAAATCCTTAAATCTACATTTTTGGAAGCCTGGGAAAGTCTTATCTGTGCAATTGCATCATCATGCCTTTACAGGAACCAATATGTAGTGTTAGAATACTGCAGTAAAAGTGATGATAGAATTAGTATTAGTATTGATAGACTTGGTGCTAAAAATTGTCGTATCTTTCAAAATTTAAATCTTGGGACATTTAGATTCCATCACAGCCAGCAAAGGACAAAAGGCACTTAGCTGATGATCCTTCTGGCTTGATGGCTCCAAAAACTCTGGGACTGGAGGAGGGTACAATCAAACAACAACTTTCTTTCAATCGAATCAAGTGTGAGAGACTCAAATACCAAGAACCAAACTACAACAAGTAAATTCCATACAGCACACCACTTCAAAAGATAAACAAAGCATTTTTGGAGAGCCCTCGTGATTGGTTTCAGATGCTTTGTTGTTTTACGGGGGAACCTTTCGTATTGGGTAAGGTGGGGAGACGTTGTTTGGGACACTTGAGTGAGTGAGAAGGGTGGGTGATTGTAATTGGGCCGGGATTGATTGGAGGCCTGCCAGAAGCCAGACATAAACACTGATTCCACGAAGGGATTCTCAACCTGTTTCAGTCTTGACTACAGCAATCCTGCGACTGGATAGATGCTCATAAAAATGCTAATACATGAAGAAAAAACATCCCTCATAGCAAGGGATTTTTGTATCAGGGCAGGATTAACACAAAATTGACAGTACACTAAACCATGCACTGTGCTTGTATTAATGGTTGTATCTACATAGCAACTTTGTTATTGCTTAGCTTCAAGAAGGATTTGTTGGCAAATACTGCTTGTTAGAGAGTCTCGTAGATAATGTTATTATAGAGTAAAAGTATTTCAGCTATGCCCTACAGATATATGATTTATTAAAAAGCATGCAGATACTGATATTATGCATAGCTTTGCCCAGTGGGTCAGTTAGATTTAATAAGATGTTCAAAACGATTCCTGCTTGGCTAAACTCTTGATATCAAGGTCTATATTACCTGAAGAAAGCTATCTGTTAGCTTTGCATATTCTCAAAGGCAATTTAACTTTTGCTGCAGGACCTCAATAATTAAAATTAACCCCTCATTTTTCATCATAGTTTTTTTTTTCAATATTTTATCATGGTGCATTCATTAATTAAGTCAGTTTTACTCTTACGAAAATAGCAAACGGATTAGAATGTAAAAAGTTCACTGGTGCATTTTTGTCATTTTGTTGTAATGCTAATAAAGTTGTAATATTACATTGACCCCTTGCTTGATGCTGCCTGTTAAAAATCATATTTGGCTGAGGAAGCTTAATCCATGTAAGACAAATCTCCGCTTCTGGGCATGTCTTTATCCTAGCATTATGCTTCCCTGATATCTGCCTTTGCTATCAGATTTATGTATTTTTTTTGTATTCAGGAGACTTTTATCTGTCTGTCACTGAGCTGTAAGGTAGGATAAATGTTTGGTGACAGTCTGGAAGGTATAGGAAAGAAACTCGACAATCTTTGACTCTCTGTGAGATGCACAGGCTTTGATGTTCAGTTTCATGACAGCTCTGAAAGATCTGTTACTCTTTCAGAAACGGGCGTCATACACAGTCAAAATGCAGCCTAGTGCCTTAAAGTGCTTTCATACTGTTCTATTTCGAAAAGTTTTCATCAGTCCTCATCTTTGCTTTTGCTTTTTCAGCAACATGCGCTTCCTGATGATAGCACTCGCCTACTCCGTGCCCACAGGGGTTGTTGCCGGCTGGGCTGGAGTGTTGGACATGATTTTAACACCTGCTAAAGTCAGCCAGGTAAGATATATTCCATGTTCCATGCTGGGCCCATTTAGATGATACATTATAGGTAATTATAAGGTTTTCAGGAAAAGAATGAGGTCTAGTTTATGCTTCGATGGTTACATTTTTAATATATGTAATGAATTAATCTAAATATTGTGTGTTTCAGTATTTCTTGTGTTGCATTTATCAGATATTCAAATCATTTGCACCTTTTATGAGTTCAATTATAATTTAAAATGAAATGTAATTTCAGTGGATTAAATGGTTATTGACTCATAATTAACCCTGGGAGTACGAACACACATACTGAAGTATTGACTGGAAACTCTGACCAAACATTTTTGTTTGCCTTTCTATACTTTCTCATTAAAAAGCTGGCAGGCCTGAATGGGTGGACTGTGAACTTCAAAACAAGCTGTTAAAAAGATCTAATTATAGTTTTGAAAATCCAGAGCTATCCATATGAAGATAGCCCTCTACATCCTTTCCCTCTCCAGACAGCTCATCAGAATCTAATCAAACATACATGCTCAAGATGCTTTTATTTGCATACTCACAAAAGTACTCCATCTTTGATGGGCCAACCACAGCTTAATGAGATGAGCTCTCCACCTCAGAGTTTCTGATTCTCCCCAGCCTCCTCACATTAGCATCTGAAATGTTAGAGTTGTGGGCCAAAGCAATCATGTTACATTCTAGGCCCAGCTGAATTACGGGCTTGCAGAGACAAAGACGGTGGTCTTGTAGTTTCTTTTTCAGGTAAACTAGGAGATCTTTGAACTGGCATTGGAAAGAAAACCATACAAGTTGAAGATAGCATGCCTTTTTCCTTTCCCCCCCAATATGTATCCGCTGCCAAAGCCATTGTGAGACTAATTAGAATTTTCCGACTTCTCATTCAAGTCTCAGTTCTTTTTGAACAACAATTGAAAGTGTACGCAACATGCATTTTCTTCTCCCATTTAAATATTTCACCATTGTTGAGAAGGTCTTTTTTTCCTGGTCTTTTAAATTTGAAGGGAAATAAGTGTTATCAGACAAACTGAAATTATATATAGATTTCTAGGAGCCCATTGTGTAAAATAAAGTGCTCATAAGATAGCAGTTTATTGATATTTTTCAGACATTCTGGTTAGGGATTTGTTCCAAACCCCAAACTCTATGTATTAAACTTCAACAGTTAATTCAGCCTAGACCACTTCGGAAACCTGGCATTGTGTATTCTATATAACATTCTAAGTAATGTTCATTGTTTTTTCTTGATACCTAATCCAATGAGTATTGGGACTTTTTTCACAATAGTCAGCATCCAGTTGTCATATGAAATATAATTTGCAAATGAGGTTAGAAGCCTTAGAAAGTTTGTATTCAGAGGCTTTTATTTAAGTTATGTTTTGATCAGTGTCAGAAGTCAACAACAAATTTGTTTCACATTTGCACTTGGTAATTTGCAAATGGAAAGTTAGAACCCTGAGGCAGTAAGCATGTAGAGTTGTACATGGCTGTGCACTGATTAGACAGACCTTTTGCCATTGGAAACTCATCATCAAACAGAAGGTGGATTGCTGGTTTTATCAGAGGTGCCTCAAACTGCTCAAAACTAGGGCTTGATTTTGTGGTGCCTGTACCGAACTTTTTGGCTCTGATTAAAACTATAGGTGTAGCAGTGTAGTTTTCTGATTTAAACCCCATTTCAGTGAGTGATGCCATGGTTTTTTGCCTGTGAGGTTTCCAGTGTAAACATGTTCGTGAACAAGGAGGTCTAGAATACCTGGAAGAAGTGTTAGCATTCCCAGAAGAACATGATTTGTTTGATATTAGTTTATACTGACACCAGATAATGTATGATGTTTTCGTTTGTTTGGGATGGATTTAGCATTGTGCCTAGCTGGGCCTTACTAATTCTATATTTTCTATTGAATCTATTTATAATTTAGTTGTTTTAGATTGATTCAGTGTTATTATTAGTCTACCGGATCTCTAGTGATGACCAAAGCATTTCCTAAACTGCGTAGACTGTATGTAGCATCATTTTCCTAGGGGTATGCATGCACCGTATTATTCTTCTCCTTGTCCCAAGTCCTAAAAATTCCAGTGCACTATGACAGAAAAATTTGAATTTGAAATAATGGTTTGGACACACATGAGTTACACTTTTTGCCAAAGGAAACAGCATAGTGTATGATACCTCTTTCATTTCCTGGGGGAAATAGCAATGTTACAGCAGAAGACATAAATCACAGAATGGAAATAGCAATTAATACATCCAGGGGCATCGGAACCAGGGGGCCAAACATCTCTTCCCCCACCCCACTCCCAGAAAACTTTTAGAACACATCACCATCGTCTGATATTAAATTATGTAGTCTACTTGGCTCGCACATAATATATTACATTCTGATTATGCACTATGATTTACTGTGTGTTTTAGCACTTGATGTTTATTTCAAATAGATAAAGATGTCTTTTACCCCTGCAGTAGGACATTTAATCAGCACATGTATCCTCAGACCATATAAATTCTCAGAGCAGCGGCGCCTTACTGCCAGTTATTGAGGATATGCTTGTCCAGAAAGAAACATTGACAATGTTAAGTAGATGGTTAAATCTGAAAATGTATCTCCACACACTGTAAAAATAATATAATAAAATAAAATAATATAAAATAATAATAGTAAAATTTGGGTTTGTGTAGTCTAGTAGGATGAAGCTGTCAAATAAAGGTCACATGCACAAATTCAGCGTCACATAAATCACACTTTACGACACTGAACTGACAGTGTGTCATTGACCATTTTAAAGGGATGGAATAAATGTTAAATTATTTTTAATGTCTTGATGTTAAATTAATATTTAATTTCATCTCAGAGGTAAGCTCTACTACATCCCAAAACAGTATGAAATTTGTAATATTAATTAGCATGATTCATGAATATTAATTTAGCACTGTGACACTCTGGCCTAGGAAGATTATCTAACAATGAGCAAAGTTATATTTATGAGCCCAAGGTTCTCTAAATAGTGATATTACAATCCACCCAAAGACATCATGAGATTCAACTCAGGGTAGAGTTGTACATCCTGATAGCCGCAGGTTGGAAGGACCTTAAGGAAATGTTCTGTTGTTGGATCAGAGTTTTGCTGAAGGTGCTTTCCTGTGCAGTGAGTGAGAGATGTGGTTCCTGGTGCTGGAGAGCATAGCCAGCCATCCCCACCCCTAGGGAATTGAGTCTGATGCCCAGAAAGAGCCAGCTTTTCTAATCCCTCTGTTAGCATCCCTAGTTATCAAATCAGCCAAATCAAAGACCAATGCTTTTCCAGCCGCAATTGTTATTCTACTTATGTGGTATGTTATAGAGCAGTTTATTCAATTTCTGTGATCCGAGTGGACAAGAGGCATTTGTGTTTGCTTTTCCAATGTGTTTTAGAAAGTTTTTTTGTTGGCTGAGAAGACAAAAATAAATTGGTTGTAAAGCCATTATCTCGCTCACAGTTAAGTTGTTTTTGTAAATACGTTTTAAAATTGCATGTATCTATCCATCCTTCCATCCGTCCTTCTATCTATAAAATCAGTAAGTCAGTGTTAGACTTATTTATTTTTCAGCAAGGATGCAGTTAACTGATCAAAAGTGAAATGATAAAATAGTTGATAATGTTAATGATAATAAAATATGTGAAAATAGGTTGGCGCCGATGGCCTCGTGGGCAGTGTGCCAACATTTAATTCTGTTGTGCTTTAGGCGTCCCGAGTTCGGGTCCCGGCTCAAAGACCTTTCCAGATTTGACCAACTTTACTGTTTTTTCTATCTGTTATTCTAATAGACTGTATTTCCTTTCAAGCATTTAGACATTAATATTTTAATCCAAACTACTTTAAACCTGTTTGCCAGCACCCCCCCCCCCATTATGGGACTCGCAGCTGAAAGTGCTCCACCTAACTTATAATTGTAACAGTTTCCTACTTCAGTGTGTTACAGACATAATTTTGGGTCTTTGGAAAGAAGACCCTTTGGGCTTTACTTTTTATCAACCAGATTTGATAATGATCAAAAAAATTACAAGTTATAGACACTGAAGTGCCTTGAATTTTCTTTTACCACACTTAAAAAATATTTTTTATTTGATATAGACATACATGAAATTAATCCTGGAGCAATCTAGAAAATTAATGGGTTGAAAGCCACATGTCTCACGAGTTTCTATTTCAAATCTGAAAAAGATATCATGAAAAATGAGAGTCCTACAAATATTTTTCTGAGACTGTCTAGAGCCCCCAATTCTTGCCTGGCTTTCTCAAGCCAACTTCAGAGTTTGTCTCTAACTTTTTTTTTATATATAATATTTCATGTATTATTTTCTATTTTCAATATTATTTTCTAATTGTATTTTCAATCAAAGAAATGCAGCCTTGGTAAGCATGAGAGACTTCTTTCATAAACATAAAACAAAATACCAACCCAAAACTTTTGGACCGCAGTGTGTCAAAAAAACAGATACTAAGTTTAAACAACATTTGATTTAGTTCTCATAGAGAAACCTGTTTTGTTCTCCCTGCTCTTATCAATACGGTGGTTGACCTCAGCCATGCCTGATATAGACCATCTGTTTTATGAAGTCTGCTGTTGAACCAGACTGTTCATCATAGGCATGTTCGTGGACAGCATGATGTCTGGCAGTTTATTCTTCTCTCTGATCGACACTGCAGATGCCCCTGGCTCACTATCCATCTAGCTGCTCCACAAGTGATGTCCAGCATTACAAGCAGCGAATAATCTCAACTGATCGCACCTTTCTCTGCTCTCACAGGTGGACGCAGGCTGGATCGGGTTCTGGTCCATAGTTGGAGGCTGTGTGTTTGGTGTGGCCATGGCGAGGTGAGTAATGGCCCATGCATGAGAAATGATGGTGGTGTTGTCATACATTAGCATTTGCTTTACATGTATTGTCCAGTGATGTGAAAACCAAAAGCAGCAGAGCCTAAAACATTAGTCACACATCAGCATGCCTTCCTTCTCAAAGAAACCAAGTCTCAGGTTTATTGGCTTAGTTTAGTAAGGTCAAATTGTGCAGTTTTTTTAGCAGTGGAGCTTTTAAGTGGCTGAATTTAGAGATTTTTTTTAACTTCTTAGGAAGCAGTTTAGCATGCTGACAGTGTGTTATAACTGTTGGGACTGTCAGCATGCTAAATCTCTCTCTAAATTCATCCTCTTTAAAGCACCGCAGTAACAGCCATCAAAGCATCGCTTTTGTAACAATTTGACTACCTTTTAAAAAAACATTTCTCAACAAAAATCATTGAACTCCCTGTTTGAATTGTTGATCTGCATGTTTTGTTCTGTGTTACAACACAACCAGTCAGTCAGTTTCTTTATTTTATTAGTGTTTAATTATTTTATTAAACTGTTATACTTTTTTATATTTTATGTGGTGTCCTGATTTACTTTTGATAAAAACAGGTTAATTATTGTATATTCGTTTGGCATTTCATTTACTGTATACCCTTTGATTTGCTTATTGAAAGAACATCAAAAGCAGCAGTAAGCCTATGGTGTAACATTTATTTGAAACACATGTATGTGATACTTGCGTCACTTGCCATTTGCATAACGCCGGGTCGTCGACACCAAGCTTCGTTGCAATTTCTTTCTAGGAATTAAATGTTTTCTCTGAATCTTTAAAGTCTCTCCACGAGCGATAGTATAGGTGTGGGTATATTTTGCTTGCTTTTCATTTGCTTACTTGCGACACTTCTGTTTTTCCAGTTGTGCACTCGTTCACTAAGCAGAACAGCCAATCAGAGCGGTCACTCTCACAATGTGCTACAGGCGTCCAAAGTTCGAATCCCGGATCGAGGACCTTTCCCGATCCTGCCCCCCTCTCTCTCCCACTTCCCTTCCTGTCTCCTTTAGACTGTCCTGTACTAATAAGGTCAAAAATAGAAAGCCGTAAGAAAAGTGTCTGATTAGTGTTTGAAAGACACAACTTCAATTCAGTGCAATGATGCAAGGCTAACTAAAGACTAACTAGTCATTCAGGCAGCACACTAACTAGTCAGTTTCAAAAAGATGTATTTTTGAACTGTCGCCCTTCTTTTATAAATTATCAAATTAGTCCCCCACACTTTTTGGGGGGATAATCATTATATTTTTTGGTTTTGTTTGACAGTCGTGCGCAGGAAAAAATGTAGACAGCTGGTAGTTATTACTTTTTTTGAGACCAGCACTGGTTCTCTATAGGAGTGGGCTGAATGGCAGGTTTTCATCCTACAGTGGCTACCAACTTCCACTTCACAGCAAATCAATTAGGGCAAACGTCAAATAAAATAATGCATATTCATGATATAACCCACGCCAGGCACAGTTTGTGTACCGAGCCACTGACAGAAAGAAAAACTTCCTGAGGAGAGAAAATGCAAACTACAGAAGAAAATGTTTTTTTTATATATTTATACTTGTCACAACAGTGTTTTAGGCCTAATTATTAAAGTTTCATGACCAAAATGGTAGAATGCTGACGGTGCTGGAAACTTTCTATGTTTAAAAAAAAAAGAAAAAAAAATCTCATATAAACCAGTGTCAAACTTGTCATACTTTTCAGGTCATTCCTACACATTTATTTTGTCTCTGTTAGGCTTTTCTTTCCCTCCAGGCTGTTTTGGATCCTCCCAGGTCCCAAAGCTAATTTATCCTCTTCCTGCTAATTTATTAAAATCAGCTTTTGTTATGAACAGTGGGTGAAAATGCTAATGAAATAGTCACGTCGCACAGACTGATTAAGACACTGGTGTAGAGAAGAGAGAAAGAGCAAACTGTTGTCTGCTAAAAAAACAAACAAGAGATTTGTCTATCCCTGATGACTAAATGTTTGCAGAAGGGCCCCAATCAGCACATCCAGCCAGGTTCTGCATTTTGAAAACCTTTTAATTAGGCATTTAATCAATTGTTATATTGCTGCATTGCATTTTGGGTTAGTACTCGAAATGCCGTTAAGCTAGGGAGGGACAAAGAGGGTTAAAACATCAATGAAAACCTGTGATCTGCCTTAGTTGTGTGTGTTATTCAAATGAGTTGTGAGCTTCAACCCGAATGGGGATTCATAAAGCTAATTAAAGAATGCACATCACACCTGTTGCTTTGGCACTTTTACTCATTTGCTTTTTCTCACTTCGGCTGTTCATTTGGGACCGGTTGCAGGGAGAAGCAACAGATGCCCCACTAAGTCTCCAAGCCAACCTGGTCCTATTAGTGGTCGTTTGGCGAGTGATCTCTTGTTAATTGGCCCCTGTGAGTTACAGGGTCCAGCGCCCTCCCTGTGCCATGAATCGTGCTGCAAATGCGTTAACATGAGTTATTATACGCCACCAGCTCTTCGCCGCAGAGCTCAGCCCTTTGGGTCAAGTCCATGCTTTAGAAAAATGGATGCATTAAAATTGAGCTGCAGGGGTGATAGCTGCACATTCTAATTGATGCGATTCTAGAGGCGGATATAATAGCCGCAAGTCCTCGTCAAAGATTCGTCCTCGTTCACCGTTACGGTGGAGTTATACAAGACGGGTGAATCATAAGAGGCTGTCTCCGCAGGTCAATTAACGGTTTGTGGTGTGAGGTATGCTGAGCAGTTGGGCAAACACTGGGATGCCTGACAAACCACCAGACTTTAATTGTCAGACAGCAGTCGGGAGGTAGGGGTGACATTGCTTTTTCAACGTAGAAGGTGTTGTGTGGTCAAGAAAGCGTGATCGACAGCCAATTAAAGTTAATGCTTAAAATGTAAAGGGATGGATCACCCAAAAATAAAAATTCTGTTCATTATTAATGCTGTCCAAACGTTTGACATGATTTCTTTTATGGAACACTAAATGGGAAATTTTGAAGATTGGTCTATCCTCTGTTTTCTATACAATAAATGTGAATGGAATCAACTGTCAAACTCCCAAAAAAACAGCATAAATGTATTGAAAAAGTATACATCTTATATGTATATATAACCTATTGACTTATCATACATGGAAGATCTGTAAATATTTACATACATTTCTGTCTTTTCCTCAAACAATGTAACTTAAGTCATATGGACCATTTTTATTATACTTTTATGGTGCTTTTTGTAGTTTTTTTGTTTTTTGTTTTTTTTAAGCCTGACTTCCTCTAGTCAGGGCCAGTGCTGGGTAGATTACATGCAAATTGTAGTGCATTATTGATTCCTAATTACATGACAAAAATTTAAGTAATGCAATCCATTATATTGCACTTTTTAGGTAATGTAATCAGACTACTTTTTGATTACTTTTAGATTACTTTGACCTAACTTGTTTATCACATTGATTTAAATAAGATAATCTTGTAAAATACTGATATAAAAATACAAAGAGAAATAAAATATATTACTTTAGTTATTTTTAAAACATGAAGAGCATCAAATATTATATTACGTCAAAGTTCCCCAAATGGGGGTTTGTGAAAGAACCGAGGGGGTTTGTTAATGGAAAACTAATAATTAATTAAATCATAACAATTTAATACTTTAATAAAACAAAAATTCTTTAAATGACAAAAGTCAAAATATTAAAAATTCATAAAAATTAAATCGTATACCTGTTTATCTGCCTGTCATATATCCATGTGAATAGTATGTAATCAATGAAAAACTGTAGTCTGATTGCAAGTATTTTAAAATGTAAAATAATCCAATTACAATTACATATAATCAGTTACTACCCAGTACTGTTCATAACTTTGTTAATAACTTAATAACTTTTTCCATTAGTGTTCACCAAATATAGAAACTCAAACATGAGGGTGAGTAAATTAGGACAGAACTTTCATTTTGAGGTTAATAATTACTTTAAAATGCATTAAAAGCCCATAAGCCATTATTAATGATGAGTCTTGCAACCAAATAACAGCTAACATTTTTATAATGGCTTTCATCTCTGTTGTGAAGAAAGGTGATGAAGAACATGCCCTAGAGATATTGCCATGTATCTCCATCATGTTAGATGAGCTAAAATGTGCTTGATGAGAGGAAACGGTGTGGGGAACTTTGTCAGAAATGATAAAGTTAGTGCGGATCAAATTTACAAGACTGTAAGAATTTGTTTTGAGTCATCTCCAGTAGTCAAGTCTTTGAGGGACAAGATTTTCCGCATGCGTCTCTGACGTGGGTGCCAAAAATAACATCTGTGAAAAAGTTTCACCTGCGCCTGCCTGTAATTTGCCTGCCTGCCTCTGTAGTTTTTTTTTTTTTTTTTTTTGTCTTGTTCTGTCACCTTTGAGCTATGACTCGAGATTCAAGTTTCTCTTCTCCTCCTCCTCCTCTTTTCTTTTGTCTTCTGTTTTTGCCCTCAGGTTTGCTGACTATATTCGAGGAATGCTGAAACTAATTTTGGTGCTGATGTTTGCCGGAGCATCCTTGGCGGCCACCTGGTTCACTCTCACCTGCCTGACCAGGCTTACTCACCTCCCCTCCACTCAAGGTATACTGTGCTGAAAATGGCAGTATGTTCTGCCTTGTGCACATCCACAAAACTGTCGCCCCGCAGGGAGTCTGGTAGGCAAGTGCTGGCATAGGCAAGCTGCAATTGTATCGGTAAGAGGGAGCCAGAGGAACTCATTAAGCCCAGATCAGTGAAGGGGAAAAGGGAGTGGGTCTCTAGAGAAGCCGGCCTGAATCAAACATATGCCCTATAGATCAGCCAGCTCAAATATTACCATCAATAATCATTTTATGCTTGGCACCTGACTTTTTTTGTCTGCTGTCTCCCAGAATTCCTGGCAGACAGAGCTCTTAGACTCATGGGCCTTCACTCCATCTGGCAAGATTTTATCACTCACACGTGTCCCATTGCCATCCGTGGCTTTCCATGCCTCTCGCAATTCATCTCTCATGCTAATGAACAGAAGGCTATGTTGTGGCAACATCAATTCATCAGAACCTATTCTGGCTGGAATCATTATGCAAGGAATAATTGACAGTGGACCTTCGCCTACCATGTCCATTTAATTTAAAAGGCCCATTGCCATTTCCTTCACTTATACAATAGTTACCACATGGATACCAGTCTTTCTTTACATCAAATTTACTCCCGTCATGAGCCAAATGTGGGTGTTTTTTGCACAGTGATGAGGTAATTTTGCTTCTCTTCCAGTCACTGTGACCTGTAAGATTTCTCGGAATGATTTTCAACGAGACATGCTGTTGCTTAGAAGCAACACTTCATGCTTGAATAAACCCATTTGATTGTAAATGTCAGTGCAAGTGTTCCTAGAACACACGTAAAGAGTCTTCATGCTTTATTGCATCAGTTCAGTGGGTTGCAGTGCAATTTGAAATAGATTTGTCTTTTATCTGAATTGTGTAAATATTATTCAAATAAAAATATTCATTATATAACGTTATGTAAGGAATAACTGACAGTGATTGCCATTGTGGCCACTTTACTACCTTGACTGTTTGGTGCCTTTGTTAGTTCTGTCACTTATACCATGATTACCACATATATGGAAGACATTTTTTCTGGATTTGTGGTTACAACTAAATTACATTTAAAAGTTGGGAATCATTATGAACTTTTTATGTTTTTGAAAGCATTTGATGCTGTTATTCACCATGGGAACATTAAATTGGTTAAAAAGAAAAATTACACTACTTGTACTTAAATTGGGAAATAATGCATACATTATGGATACATTAAATTGATTAAAAGTGACAGTTAAAACATTTATGTTTCAAAAGATTTGTTTTTCTTATAAATACTGTTCTTTTGAACTTTATGCTCAAAGAATTCTGAAAAATTTATCATGGTATACACAAAAAATGGAAATATTAATATTGAACTGTAATCAACATACAAATTTATGAAATTATAATAAGAAATTCTTGAGCCACAAATCATCATATTAGAATGATTCCTGAAGGATCATGTGCCACTGGAGACTGGAGTAAGGGGTGCTGAAAATTCAGCTTTGCCATCACTTATTTACTTACATGTATTTTTGATCAAATATATGCAACCTTAATGAGAATAAGAGACATCTTTCAAAAATATTAAAAAAAAGTTACTGAACCTTAAATTTTTAACACTAGTGTACATTAAAGCAATTTTAATGTTTCAAATGACTAATTTTAAATAATTGCAGTATTTAAGGTGATATTTTAATGCAACATTCACCTTAGGTTTTAAAGTCTTTTTCACATAGGTACCCACAATTCAAATGTTAAATCTTTTAAGTCTTTTATTTATTAATGTATTAGCCCATTTTTGAAACTAGTGTTTCCCCTTTACTTTCAATGACACAGCTGAGGGATCTGTTTCTCAAACCAGAGACTCTGATGTGCTCGTCCTCTTCCTGTTGTGCATCGGGGCTGTCCATTTATCTCTCTGCCCCGGTTAGAACCAGTCTGCGATGTTCTGTTAACACACAACTGCACATTCACACATGGATCAGCTTCTCATCATTTAAAATGATAATAGACTCGGGAGTTTCTAAAGCAGGGTGTTTCTTTTTGGCAATTATTTTTTTCCAATGAAATGTAATTTTGGAAATGAATGTTATAATACTGAAAAACATTGTCTTTCCAACATTTGCAAAAAAATATATATATTAATGCAATTTCCACACTTCATTAAACTCTGAGCTGTGCTAAGATAAAAAGAAAGCTTTTTCTAGTACTAACAGCTCATAATAATCATTACTTAAGAATGAAGTGTAACAGTGTTTTCTTAGTCGATTAGAGTCATATCCGCTGAAATAGGGTTTGCCAGCACAGGAAAATTGAGTTAGAAAGCTTTTCCCCCTTAAATATTAATTTGTAAGGTTGTCTTTCTTTTCTGTGTAAAGGAGGTATCCTAGAAATGTATTTGAGATACAGCCCTCTCTCTCTCTCTTTGCTCCCTTAGCCACTCTCTACACCTCCTGCATCCTGGTGGGTATCTTCATCAACAGCAGTGTGCCCATCTTCTTGGAGCTGTTCATTGAGACGGTTTACCCTGTTCCTGAGGGCATCACCTGCGGAGTGGTCACCTTCCTCAGCAACCTCTTCACTGGACTTTTGCTGTTTTGCCTCACCTTTTACTTTACAGGTATCTTGATATTTTAACTCTTGACAGACAGGACAGGGTTTACAGCAAAGAAAACTAAGATTTTCCATCAGCCTAAACAAACAGGGACAACGTGGAATAGATATGGATTTACACTTAGGACAAAGGGACATTGTCCCAATGTCATTGTCCTTCTGAATGATGATTAACTTTCAGTGTTAGGGATGTTCAAATGAAAAATGTGCAGGGAGATCTGACTCACCTGCCCTATCTTGCAGTGTAAATAGTAGCTTCAAGCTGAATATTCATGGTGTCACTGGATTGACAGGCAGTCCATGATGGTTTTAATTCTAGCTCTTGCTGTTTGTGGACAACACTGTATGTGTTTTCCATTCAAAAACAGCATATCACGAGGCATTACGTTTTAATGTGCCTACATCAGACATGCATAACATATATATAAACATAAGTAACATACTTAAATATAGTAATAAATAAATAAAGTAATATAAATTCTAGGGGTGTAATGATATGTGTATTCCGGTGCGGGTCTTTTGGTTTGGTATGCACTTGTAACAAAGAAATCATTCTAATTTTTTTTAAGGAAATTCTAACAATTAATGTTGTTTTGGTGCTCTTTGATATGGCGTGAGAGATCGTTGTATAGAAGCCTCAGTTTTAACGGCAGCGTGGAGCCCAAGTCAGCGCGATCATCCCTTCCTCTTTACTACTAGTTCTAACGTGAAATAAACATGAATGAACAAATCACACCTCATGTAATCGCTCAGTCAGTGATTCAACCGCAGAAAGACATCATTAAAATAGCTTGTAAACAAAATGTCACATCGCATTTCATTTACCTCGGGCAAGTCAGTGTCTACAGCTCATTATTTGCTAGAGAAATGAAGTCTAGAGGGGAGCATTTTGAGAAATGTCATACTGTATGCTCATTATATTTTACTTTACCTGTTAGTGAGGTCTTAATTATTTAATGTATGTTTATATACATTTTTGTGGAACAAGTTGACAGCCGCGGTGTAAATTATTATATTTCAACAGCAAATAGAAATTGTACAATTTAGAAGTTAATTTAAAAACTACATTATGTGCAATTTACATTTGCATACAGTTTTATTTCATTTGTGTTAATTTTTAAAGTTGTTTGGGCTCTGTAAAGTTTGGGCTCTGTAGTAATGTAAAAGGGTTGCCTATAGTTTAGAGGAGAAGCTGACGTAGATTTTTGTCCCTAAGGAAAATGTAATTGTAATTGAATTTATTTAAAGAAGAAGCTATGTATAATTTTTTTTTTTTTTTTCTGCTTTACCAAAACCATACCAAACGCGATGTCAAAACCAAGCTGAACCATAATGTTTTTGTACCGTTAGACCCCTAATAAAAAAAAAAGTTAAGCTCTGTTTTTATGCATTAGAGTAATGAGAAAAGGGAGTTTATGACATCCTAATATTAAAAGTCCTAATAGCAGACTTTAATTGCTTTATTCTTATTTTGTTTAGTCATTAATTTATTCTCTTACTGATTTATTTATTTATTGGGGGGTAAAATTGTACTTGTAATATGATAATAGGAAAATAAAATAGGTGAAAAAAAAAATCCCATAGACGTGTTTTAAACCTGAGGCAAATATAAAAACCAGAATGCAATAAAAAATGTATTTTATTCTTTTACTTGAAACATTTAGCAACCACCTAACAAACACTAAGAACATCGTAGAATAAAACCTAGAGCATCTCTAAAACTTCATAGCTATGCCTGGCAAACCACCCACATCACTTGTGGGTGCAGTCAAGCACCATTCACATTTTCTTCAGAAATTAGCATATGTTATAAATTATAGAGCTGTCAACCCCTGTTCGCACTGACCGCCATCAAGTCCAGATCCCAGCTGGGATACACTCATATCCCCATTCTGTCATTGGCCTTGACTGACCGGCTGACGGGTGTCTGTTTTATGAGCAGGCAGGTTGCTGGATGGCTCCCAGGCTGCGAAAACTCCTCAGTCTTCCTGCTGATCCTCTGGAGAAGATTAAATTGAGATGAGTGAGCTTAACTGGCTCATCCTTTCAAATCTGATTGGGTTATCGGTCCCAAATGAAGCTATGAGATTCGTTCTGCCTTTGTGTGGCTGTCAGAGCAGCAGTGGCCCGCCAACACCGTGCCACAGCTGAAAATAACGTCCAAACAATGAGGTCTCTATATATAGATGGTTATTGCGTTGGCATTGCTATTGAGTTTTGAACACTTTGTTTCTGTTTAGGCCAACCGGTGAGTTTGGTGCTGAAGAGATGATGGATGGATTTCTGTTTGTTTCATCAGAACCATCCTGCAACCTCTCGCTGCTTCCACTGGCAGAAAGCCCTTCTCGACATAATAAGCTCTCTGTTAACTAAACTGCACAAAAATCCACCTCTTAAAGGTGCAGTTTCACTTAAATTTGACACCAAGGAAACCAATAACACTTTATGTAGATATATAACGATCTCTCACATAACATAAGTAATTGAACCCTTTGCACAGCCATTGATGTAGTTTTTGCTTTCCTATTCTGCTGTCTGCATTGAGATTTTCCATGCTCATTTGCTAGTTCTTGGAAGGACCGTCCTTAACTGTGAGTGTTTCTATCTAGTAGATCCAAAAGTTAGTGCAGTCAATTCAAGGCAAAAGCACAAATTATGCAAATGCAAAAGACGTAAAACCAAAGCATACTTTCACCTCAAGGGCACTTAGGGAAAGCTTTGACTCATCTTTTTAATCATGAAGACCAAAACACATTCCCTATTAAGTAACACTGACATTCAAGAGTTTGGGTCAGTAAGACTTTTTTCAAAGAAATGAATGCTTTTATTCCTCAAAGATGCACTAATAGATACACAAACATTGTTTTTAATAATCGCTGTTCTTTTAAGCTGTTCATCAAAAGAATCCTAAACATAAATGTATTGTGGTTTCCACAAAACATATTAAGCAGCACAAGACTGAACATCAATTGAAAAGTTTTGTGAGAAGCAAAACAGTATAGTAAGAATGATCTCTGAAGGAATGGAGTAATGGCTGCTGAAAATTCAGCTTTCATCCATCACAGGAAAAAAAATATATTAAAATAGAAAAAGATATTTTAAGTTGTAGTAATATTTATATTATTTCATAATATTACTGTTTTGCTGTATTTTTGATCAAATAAATGCATGAGTCTTCTTTTTAAAAACATTTTTCAAATCCTTCCGACCATAAACTGTTGAGTGGTCCATAATGCATCGTGGTGTCTTTCTCTCTCTTTGTTAGAAGACCCTTGAATCCTTATTGAGACCGAGTTCTGTTGTTTACCCTCTGTAATTATCAAGTTTTTTTCCCATTCAGTTGCCAATATAGATCTGAACTATGGTGTAGATTGGGTTTTCGGTGTGCACTGAAAATCGGCTGTTTCCTTCTATATTGAGCCTCAGAGATGTTCTTTTTTTTTTTTCAGATGCTCTTTTTTAGCCAACCCAGGTTGAATTGCATGTGCTTCAGGAATCGCTCCTGCCTGTGACCAATGATACATTCACAAATGTCTTACCTTTCTTTGTATTCACTTTAAAAATGAGAGTGAAAGGGATGTGCTTCACTGAGTTACCGTTGCTGTCCTTCCCAGCCGGCCATTTAAATTGGCAAGGCTGGTTCATTCACCCTTAATCTGAAAGCATGTGAATAGCTGGTTAAGATTGAACATTCAGCCTTTTTGATTGTGTGGCTTAGTAAAAGCCATGTCACCTAGTGTCTGAGGGTGGCCCTTATGTCAAATGGCAATAATAAAATATAAAGGTCCAGAAAACCTTTTAGTAGAGACCCAGAGTGGAGCACTTCCTGCTCTAACATCTTTTTTGCAGGCATTTGATTTCATGCAAAATATTCTGATCCCGTGAAAGGTAAACCCTCAATAAAATCAAGTTCCCTAGCTTTTCACACCACGCTTAACCCTCGAGTTAAAAACTGACCTGGTTCATTTTACTAGGGTAAAATATATTGTACCATATGGTTTATTATTGGATATTTTGGTGATGTGGTGTGTGTGTGTGGTTTGTGTCGTGTGTATAAAAATATAATATATGTATACAAATATTAATTGGACATGCCTATTTCCCTATTAATCGCATCCAAAATAAAATACTTTGTTTACATAATATTATACAGGTGTTTACAGTACATAAATATCTTTAATATGTAAACCTATTTCTTAAATGTGTGTGTGTATATATATATATATATATATATATATATATATATATATATATATGTATGTATGTATGTATGTATGTATGTATGTATGTATGTATGTATGTATGTATGTATGTATGTATGTATGTATGTATGTATGTATATATATATATATTATATATATATATATATATATATATATATTAGGGGTGTAACGGTTCACAAAATTCACGGTTCGGTTCGGTTCAATACACTGATGTCACGGTTCGGTTCGGTACGGTTCGGTACGTTTTAGATACAGCAAAAAGAAAAAATTGGCAGATAAATTTCCTTGATTTTTTAAAAAATGTTTTATTTATTAAACTAACAAAGTATGTGTTTTTTTTTACATTGAACAATGATGGAGCTATTCTTTACCCATCTTCTATGGTGTTTTCTTAGCAGCATACTGTATAAAACAAAAATAGCTCCTTATAAATTTTTTTTTAAAAATTAAATGTAATATTGTTGTAGTGGTTATGAACAAATACAAAGATGTAACTCTTTTTATATGGAACTCTATAACTCTTTATATTGAGTGTGTTTTTACTCAGTTGGTTCTCTATTTGGGCTTATGTTTTTTGGAACAAAGCAGGAATTACGGTCTGTCTGAAATGGGCTCGTGAAGGAATATTGTAATGGGGCTCAATTACATTAAGCATGTTCTTAAAACCTGCGTTTTCCACTACAGAGTAAGGTCTCATATCCGCGGCTATAACGTAAATGCACCATTCGCTGCGGTGATGTCCGTATACGGAGCCCGGGACGTCACTGTAGGAGAAAAAAAAGCAATCCGTGGCGACGGTTTTGCAATCCGTCCCCTCAGTTATTAAACCGTACTCACGAATTCATAAACTGTTCACTCGTCGATTTATACGCAACAATCGTGCCACGGATTAAACAAACCGTGCCCACGAATTT
>NW_020523318.1:0-25775 GCF_003368295.1 Carassius auratus | reverse complement strand
TTGTGCCATGTCAGATGGCGACCACTCCACAGACCACGGGCAGGGTGGCACTCATGACCACACCCCAGCAGGTGAGGGACGCATCCGTCGCTAGCATCACGCGGCGACAAGGAGCTCCCAGCACCAGGCCCTGGGATAAGAACCAAGGATTCCTCCACATTTCCAAGGCACGTAGGCAGCGCCGCATGACCTTTAGCATGCGAAGTTGGTTTCCCCTCAGGGAGAACCCCTTGGTCTTGAGCCACCACTGTAGGGTCTCATGTACAGCAGGCCAATAGTATTCACGTTGGACGCAGCTGCCATCAGACCCAGCAATCTCTGTGACTGCTTGACAGTGAGTGACCGGCCTTCTCACACTCTCGCGACTGCAGTGAGGATCGACTCGATCCGAGCAGGTGACATACGTGCCTGCATCGTGTCAAATCCCACACCATGCCAAGATAAGTGGTTCTCTGAACTGGAGAAAGCACACTTTCCTTGGCGTTAAGTCTTAACCCCAGCTCTTTCATGTGAGCGAGAACGACACCTCGGTGCCGAACCGTCATCTGCTCAAATTGAGCTGATATCAACCAATCGTCAATGTGGTTGAGTCGTGAAAGTGTGTGGTGAAAGTGCAAGGAGTGTGCAAGGCCAGTGGAAGATCCTTATTGGTAGCTTTTGCCCCAAAAGCAAACCTCAGGAACTTCCGATGAAGAAGGATGGAGATAAGTGCATCTTTTGATAGATCGTGACACACGAGTCCTCAGACTTGGCCGTGCAGGCGTGCTAAACTTCAGTCCCCTGACTGAGAGGTTCAAAGCACAGATCTAGAAAAGGACACAACACCTCATCCTTCCTCGGAACAGTGAAGTACGGCTGTAGGATCCGGACTCTGCAACCCAAGGAGGACCACTTGATGGTCTCCATCCTCAGAGAGAGTCTACTTCTGTTCCATACAGAGCCTGCTTGGGGCCACCAGAACTGGATTCTGTGGCCTCTCACTACAGTGTGCAGGACCCACTGAGACACAGTAGTTTTCACACTGCAATATAGTCTACTAAGGGAATCAGCCTCTCAAGACTGATCTCTGGTTGCATCAGAGCAATTAGCTCGGTGCCCTGAAGCGGCGCACCGGCAGGAGACGGCCCGAACTAGCTGCTCTGGAAACCTCCCAGGAGGTCGCTAGCCTCTTAGCATCGCTACGTTTCCGGGCGGTAACTGAGAGAAGCGCTCGCTGGAGACCGCTGCGCCCTGGAACACCGGCAGGGTTGGCAGATCGATCTCCCGAGGGCACTGAGGAGAGACGGGCACCCATGTAATGCGGTGAACACCAGCTCTTTCCCCAAGAGGGGCCTGCCCTCCGAGGTCCTGAGCTGCAGCATCAGGACTATCATAGCTGAAGTCTCCTAAAACGACGGTCCTCAGACCCGTATCGTCTGTCAGGAAGACTAGACCAGAGGCCTGCTCGGGGCAGAACCCCGTGAAGTTACACTTGGCAGGGGCTTCCCACACCGCCATGGCGACCTCCTAAGCGGAACACCAGTCTCGCGAGACTTGCCTCTGGTGGCGCCTAGAGCCACTAGCTCGGTGCCTTGAAGCGGTGGCCAGCAGGGGGATGACCGTACTAGCTGCTCTAGAGACCTCCGTAGAGGGTAGCGAGCCTCTCAGCACCGCTACGTTTCCGGGCGGGTAACTGAGAGAAGCGCTCGCCGGAGATCGGCTGCCGCCCTGGAACAACGGCAGGGTTGGCAGAATGATCTCCTGAGGGCACTGAGGAGAGACGGGCACCGTGTAAATGCGGTGTACACCACTCTTCCCCAGAGGGAGCTGGCCCTCAAAACGTCCTAGGCGTCAGGAACGTTATGATGAAGGCTATCCAGCGATAACAACAGTCCGTAGAACTGCTTTCCACTAGAAGCCTTCGGCCTGGGAGCGCCACTTTGACTCTAGCGTCTGCGGGAGTACAAAAGTGACACCCCCGGCACGTGGGGCTGGAACACTTTGGGGACTGCTCCGCCCAGCAGCCCCTGACCGCCTCAACCTCCTCAGAGGGAGAGCGGTACACATGTGTTCTCACAAAAGAAATCACATCCCTAGAGCCCCTGCTACATCTAACTTCACATAGTCAGATAAATATGTCATTTTATTCCTTAGAATTAAATGTAGTCAGCAACCAGACTAGTCAACGCGATCTGGTGTAGAAAAAATCACATAAAAATGAAACCATGTCTTTTTTTTTATTTTTATATATATATATATATATATATATATATATATATATATATATATATATATATATATATATATATATATATTATTTTATGCTACTCAGTCACACAAATAACATAAATCTCCTCAGAGAAATATGGATGCTGCAGCGAGCTGTCTCAGAGGGTGAAGAAACTGCAGCGCTGGTTTCCAAGCCTCGAGAATGAGCTCTAGATCTAGTGAACACCGTCTCCAACCCGTTCGCCAGATCATTTGCGATTCCTGCTATCGCGCTCGCCGCCGTGCATCAGCCACAGCGAGACTGCGACCGCAAGATCGCATGCACGGACACACTCCTCAGAGCGTGCCCGGCGAGAGGAGCATGCAGCAGCAGCAGCGAGCTGTCTCAGGAGGGCGAAAGAACCGCAGCGCTGGTTTCCAGGGCCTCGAGCACGAGCTCTAGATCTAGTGAACACGGGCGGAGATAGGACGAACCGTCTCCAACCCGTTCGCCAGATCATGTGCGATTCCTGCTATTGCGGTAGCCGTCCTCAGAGCGTGCCCGGCGAGAGCGGAGCGCTTAACAGTGAGAAAAAGCCCCCCGAGAGCTGACTGCGCGAGCTCCACTCTTCATTAAGGCTGCTTATGTTAATATTAGGCGTAACATGCTTGTGTAACTGGTGCTTGTGTGACTGGCCGAGCTCATCGGCGCCTATCCACATCAATCTCCTCAGAGAAAGACAGGCAGCGCCGTCGCGCCCTCTCATCGGGGGAGAAATACCGCAAACGCGGGCTTCCGACCACCGAGAGCGGGCGGCCGGATCTGGTGGCTAAGAAAGAAGATAGGGGCTTGCCCGTCTTACATTCCTTCAAGCAGATCCGAAAGCGAGTCCCGCGAGCACAACCACCGTTTTGCCTCGGCGAAAACAGGACTGGCACCGCGAGAAACGCCAGTGAAAAGCTCTCTCCTCAAAGAGAGCCTTCTGAGAGTAAAGCAAAGGCTCGCATCGCAGCCGTCAACTCCCTCGAGAGCTGACACTGCGCGCTTCACTCTCAAGCAGACAACACACGAGCTGCGTGTGTCCCTACCCTTTTTTTTTTTTTTTTTGGCAGGGGAAAAACACACAGCCTGAGCGCTGCCTGCTCTCGCCCAAAACTTCTCTTGATTGAAGCTTTGACAATGGAGTTTATCAGTGGACAAACGACACTAAATAAGACTCACAAACAAACAGCGGCTGACACACACACAGAGCGCTTGCTGAAGACACAAAGGCTGGGGCCGGCTGTGCCTCTCCTGCTTTTATGCTTCCTGGTCTCTGACGTCACCCGCCTATGACGTCTCGCCCTTCCTTTGGACTGATTATACATATTATTCAGAGACGTCACGCTGGACGCGTTCCCCAATCGTTCTCGACGCAGCTCGAGTTCCTGAAGAGGAACTTATGTTTGAGCTTCTATACTCAAGATTGTCAGTTTACAGGTTTCTGAGAGCAGTAACGCTGAAATACTGCTTCTGTTCAAATGAAGTGAAATCTAGCCCAAATCTGCTCAAAAAGCTTTTCTCTCTATTAGAGAAAGCTGTTTCATTCAATATTCAGTGCAAATCTTGCCAAACTGAAGGATGCTTATGCCTTATGAAATACAATTGTTTTGCAATGCTGTAAGACTGTTTTTAATGTGTTAGAAGTTATATGCACAAAAACAGGTTTCTGAGAGCAGTAATGTTGAAATACTGCTTCTGTTCAAATGAAGTGAAATCTAGCCGAAATCTGCTCAAAAGCTTTTCTCTCTATTAGAGAAAAGCTGTTTCATTCAATATTCAGTGCAAATCTTGCCAAACTGAAGGATGCTTATGCCTTATGAAAATACAATTGTTTTGCAATGTTGTAAGACTGTTTTTGATGTGTTAGAAGTTATATGCACAAAAACAGGTTTATGAGAGCAGTAATGCTGAAATACTGCTTTTGTTCAAATGAAGTGAAATCTAGCCAAAATCTGCTCAAAAGCTTTTCTCTCTATTAGAGAAAGCTGTTTCATTCAATATTCAGTGCAAATCTTGCCAAACTGAAGGATGCTTATGCCTTATGAAATACAATGGTTTTGCAATGCTGTAAGACTGTTTTTAATGTGTTAGAAGTTATATGCACAAAAACTTATGTTTGAGCTTCTATACTCAAGATTGTCAGTTTACAGGTTTCTGAGAGCAGTAACGCTGAAATACTGCTTCTGTTCAAATGAAGTGAAATCTAGCCCAAATCTGCTCAAAAGCTTTTCTCTCTATTAGAGAAAGCTGTTTCATTCAATATTCAGTGCAAATCTTGCCAAACTGAAGGATGCTTATGCCTTATGAAATACAATTGTTTTGCAATGCTGTAAGACTGTTTTTAATGTGTTAGAAGTTATATGCACAAAAACAGGGTTTCTGAGAGCAGTAATGCTGAAATACTGCTTCTGTTCAAATGAAGTGAAATCTAGCCCAAATCTGCTCAAAAGCTTTTCTCTCTATTAGAGAAAGCTGTTTCATTCAATATTCAGTGCAAATCTTGCCAAACTGAAGGATGCTTATGCCTTATGAAATACAATTGTTTTGCAATGCTGTAAGACTGTTTTTAATGTGTTAGAAGTTATATGCACAAAAACAGGTTTCTGAGAGCAGTAATGCTGAAATACTGCTTCTGTTCAAATGAAGTGAAATCTAGCCGAAATCTGCTCAAAAGCTTTTCTCTCTATTAGAGAAAGCTGTTTCATTAAATATTCAGTGCAAATCTTGCCAAACTGAAGGATGCTTATGCCTTATGAAATACAATTGTTTTGCAATGTTGTAAGACTGTTTTTGATGTGTTAGAAGTTATATGCACAAAAACAGGTTTATGAGAGCAGTAATGCTGAAATACTGCTTTTGTTCAAATGAAGTGAAATCTAGCCAAAATCTGCTCAAAAGCTTTTCTCTCTATTAGAGAAAGCTGTTTCATTCAATATTCAGTGCAAATCTTGCCAAACTGAAGGATGCTTATGCCTTATGAAATACAATGGTTTTGCAATGCTGTAAGACTGTTTTTAATGTGTTAGAAGTTATATGCACAAAAACTTATGTTTGAGCTTCTATACTCAAGATTGTCAGTTTACAGGTTTCTGAGAGCAGTAACGCTGAAATACTGCTTCTGTTCAAATGAAGTGAAATCTAGCCCAAATCTGCTCAAAAGCTTTTCTCTCTATTAGAGAAAGCTGTTTCATTCAATATTCAGTGCAAATCTTGCCAAACTGAAGGATGCTTATGCCTTATGAAATACAATTGTTTTGCAATGCTGTGAGACTGTTTTTAATGTGTTAGAAGTTATATGCACAAAAACAGGTTTCTGAGAGCAGTAATGCTGAAATACTGCTTCTCTTCAAATGAAGTGAAATCTAGCCCAAATCTGCTCAAAAGCTTTTCTCTCTATTAGAGAAAGCTGTTTCATTCAATATTCAGTGCAAATCTTGCCAAACTGAAGGATGCTTATGCCTTATGAAATACAATTGTTTTGCAATGCTGTAAGACTGTTTTTAATGTGTTAGAAGTTATATGCACAAAAACAGGTTTCTGAGAGCAGTAATGCTGAAATACTGCTTCTGTTCAAATGAAGTGAAATCTAGCCCAAATCTGCTCAAAAGCTTTTCTCTCTATTAGAGAAAGCTGTTTCATTCAATATTCAGTGCAAATCTTGCCAAACTGAAGGATGCTTATGCCTTATGAAATACAATGGTTTTGCAATGCTGTAAGACTGTTTTTAATGTGTTAGAAGTGATATGCACAAAAACAGGTTTCTGAGAGCAGTAATGCTGAAATACTGCTTCTGTTCAAATGAAGTGAAATCTAGCCCAAATCTGCTCAAAAGCTTTTCTCTCTATTAGAGAAAGCTGTTTCATTAAATATTCAGTTCAAATCTTGCCAAACTGAAGGATGCTTATGACTTATGAAATACAATTGTTTTGCAATGCTGTAAGACTGTTTTTAATGTGTTAGAAGTTATATGCACATAAACAGGTTTCTGAGAGCAGTAATGTTGAAATACTGCTTCTGTTCAAATGAAGTGAAATCTAGCCGAAATCTGCTCAAAAGCTTTTCTCTCTATTAGAGAAAGCTGTTTCATTCAATATTCAGTGCAAATCTTGCCAAACTGAAGGATGCTTATGCCTTATGAAATACAATTGTTTTGCAATGCTGTAAGACTGTTTTTAATGTGTTAGAAGTTATATGCACAAAAACTTATGTTTGAGCTTCTATACTCAAGATTGTCAGTTTACAGGTTTCTGAGAGCAGTAACGCTGAAATACTGCTTCTGTTCAAATGAAGTGAAATCTAGCCCAAATCTGCTCAAAAGCTTTTCTCTCTATTAGAGAAAGCTGTTTCATTCAATATTCAGTGCAAATCTTGCCAAACTGAAGGATGCTTATGCCTTATGAAATACAATTGTTTTGCAATGCTGTAAGACTGTTTTTAATGTGTTAGAAGTTATATGCACAAAAACAGGTTTCTGAGAGCAGTAATGTTGAAATACTGCTTCTGTTCAAATGAAGTGAAATCTAGCCGAAATCTGCTCAAAAGCTTTTCTCTCTATTAGAGAAAGCTGTTTCATTCAATATTCAGTGCAAATCTTGCCAAACTTAAGGATGCTTATGCCTTATGAAATACAATTGTTTTGCAATGCTGTAAGACTGTTTTTAATGTGTTAGAAGTTATATGCACAAAAACAGGTTTCTGAGAGCAGTAATGTTGAAATACTGCTTCTGTTCAAATGAAGTGAAATCTAGCCGAAATCTGCTCAAAAGCTTTTCTCTCTATTAGAGAAAGCTGTTTCATTCAATATTCAGTGCAAATCTTGCCAAACTGAAGGATGCTTATGCCTTATGAAATACAATTGTTTTGCAATGCTGTAAGACTGTTTTTAATGTGTTAGAAGTTATATGCACAAAAACTTATGTTTGAGCTTCTATACTCAAGATTGTCAGTTTACAGGTTTCTGAGAGCAGTAACGCTGAAATACTGCTTCTGTTCAAATGAAGTGAAATCTAGCCCAAATCTGCTCAAAAGCTTTTCTCTCTATTAGAGAAAGCTGTTTCATCCAATATTCAGTGCAAATCTTGCCAAACTGAAGGATGCTTATGCCTTATGAAATACAATTGTTTTGCAATGCTGTAAGACTGTTTTTAATGTGTTAGAAGTTATATGCACAAAAACAGGTTTCTGAGAGCAGTAATGTTGAAATACTGCTTCTGTTCAAATGAAGTGAAATCTAGCCGAAATCTGCTCAAAAGCTTTTCTCTCTATTAGAGAAAAGCTGTTTCATTCAATATGCAGTGCAAATCTTGCCAAACTGAAGGATGCTTATGCCTTATGAAATACAATTGTTTTGCAATGCTGTAAGACTGTTTTTAATGTGTTAGAAGTTATATGCACAAAAACAGGTTTCTGAGAGCAGTAATGTTGAAATACTGCTTCTGTTCAAATGAAGTGAAATCTAGCCCAAATCTGCTCAAAAGCTTTTCTCTCTATTAGAGAAAGCTGTTTCATTCAATATTCAGTGCAAATCTTGCCAAACTGAAGGATGCTTATGCCTTATGAAATACAATTGTTTTGCAATGCTGTAAGACTGTTTTTAATGTGTTAGAAGTTATATGCACAAAAACAGGTTTCTGAGAGCAGTAATGTTGAAATACTGCTTCTGTTCAAATGAAGTGAAATCTAGCCGAAATCTGCTCAAAAGCTTTTCTCTCTATTAGAGAAAGCTGTTTCATTCAATATTCAGTGCAAATCTTGCCAAACTGAAGGATGCTTATGCCTTATGAAATACAATTGTTTTGCAATGCTGTAAGACTGTTTTTAATGTGTTAGAAGTTATATGCACAAAAACTTATGTTTGAGCTTCTATACTCAAGATTGTCAGTTTACAGGTTTCTGAGAGCAGTAACGCTGAAATACTGCTTCTGTTCAAATGAAGTGAAATCTAGCCCAAATCTGCTCAAAAGCTTTTCTCTCTATTAGAGAAAGCTGTTTCATCCAATATTCAGTGCAAATCTTGCCAAACTGAAGGATGCTTATGCCTTATGAAATACAATTGTTTTGCAATGCTGTAAGACTGTTTTTAATGTGTTAGAAGTTATATGCACAAAAACAGGTTTCTGAGAGCAGTAATGTTGAAATACTGCTTCTGTTCAAATGAAGTGAAATCTAGCCGAAATCTGCTCAAAAGCTTTTCTCTCTATTAGAGAAAAGCTGTTTCATTCAATATGCAGTGCAAATCTTGCCAAACTGAAGGATGCTTATGCCTTATGAAATACAATTGTTTTGCAATGCTGTAAGACTGTTTTTAATGTGTTAGAAGTTATATGCACAAAAACAGGTTTCTGAGAGCAGTAATGTTGAAATACTGCTTCTGTTCAAATGAAGTGAAATCTAGCCCAAATCTGCTCAAAAGCTTTTCTCTCTATTAGAGAAAGCTGTTTCATTCAATATTCAGTGCAAATCTTGCCAAACTGAAGGATGCTTATGCCTTATGAAATACAATTGTTTTGCAATGCTGTAAGACTGTTTTTAATGTGTTAGAAGTTATATGCACAAAAACTTATGTTTGAGCTTCTATACTCAAGATTGTCAGTTTACAGGTTTCTGAGAGCAGTAACGCTGAAATACTGCTTCTGTTCAAATGAAGTGAAATCTAGCCCAAATCTGCTCAAAAGCTTTTCTCTCTATTAGAGAAAGCTGTTTCATTCAATATTCAGTGCAAATCTTGCCAAACTGAAGGATGCTTATGCCTTATGAAATACAATTGTTTTGCAATGCTGTAAGACTGTTTTTAATGTGTTAGAAGTTATATGCACAAAAACAGGTTTCTGAGAGCAGTAATGTTGAAATACTGCTTCTGTTCAAATGAAGTGAAATCTAGCCGAAATCTGCTCAAAAGCTTTTCTCTCTATTAGAGAAAAGCTGTTTCATTCAATATTCAGTGCAAATCTTGCCAAACTGAAGGATGCTTATGCCTTATGAAATACAATTGTTTTGCAATGCTGTAAGACTGTTTTTAATGTGTTAGAAGTTATATGCACAAAAACAGGTTTCTGAGAGCAGTAATGTTGAAATAGTGCCTCTGTTCAAATGAAGTGAAATCAAGCCCAAATCTGCTCAAAAGCTTTTCTCTCTATTAGAGAAAGCTGTTTCATTCAGTATTCAGTGCAAATCTTGCCAAACTGAAAGATGCTTATGCCTTATGAAATACAATGTTTTCTGCAATGCTGTAAGACAGTTTTTAATGTGTTAGAAGTTATATGCACAAAAACTTATGTTAGGACTTCAATGATCAAGATTGTCAGTTTACAGCTTTCTGAGTCCAGTAATGTTGAAATAGTGCATCTGTTCAAATGAAGTGAAATCTAGCCCAAATCTGCTCAAAAGCTTGTCTCTCTATTAGAGAAAGCTGTTTCATTCAGTATTCAGTGCAAATCTTGCCAAACTGAAAGATGCTTATGCCATATGAAATACAATGTTTGCTGCAATGCTGTAAGACAGTATTTAATGTGTTAGAAGTTATATGCACAAAAACTTTTGTTAGGACTTCAATGATCAAGATTGTCAGTTTACAGCTTTCTGAGTCCAGTAATGTTGAAATAGTGCCTCTGTTCAAATGAAGTGAAATCAAGCCCAAATCTGCTCAAAAGCTTTTCTCTCTATTAGAGAAAGCTGTTTCATTCAGTATTCAGTGCAAATCTTGCCAAACTGAAAGATGCTTGTGCCTTATGAAATACAATGTTTTCTGCAATGCTGTAAGACAGTTTTTAATGTGTTAGAAGTTATATGCACAAAAACTTATGTTAGGACTTCAATGATCAAGATTGTCAGTTTACAGCTTTCTGAGTCCAGTAATGTTGAAATAGTGCCTCTGTTCAAATGAAGTGAAATCAAGCCCAAATCTGCTCAAAAGCTTGTCTCTCTATTAGAGAAAGCTGTTTCATTCAGTATTCAGTGCAAATCTTGCCAATCTGAAAGATGCTTATGCCATATGAAATACAATGTTTGCTGCAATGCTGTAAGACAGTTTTTAATGTGTTAGAAGTTATATGCACAAAAACTTATGTTAGGACTTCAATGATCAAGATTGTCAGTTTACAGCTTTCTGAGTCCAGTAATGTTGAAATAGTGCCTCTGTTCAAATGAAGTGAAATCAAGCCCAAATCTGCTCAAAAGCTTTTCTCTCTAGTAGAGAAACCTGTTTCATTCAGTATTCAGTGCAAATCTTGCCAATCTGAAAGATGCTTATGCCATATGAAATACAATGTTTGCTGCAATGCTGTAAGACAGTTTTTAATGTGTTAGAAGTTATATGCACAAAAACTTATGTTAGGACTTCAATGATCAAGATTGTCAGTTTACAGCTTTCTGAGTCCAGTAATGTTGAAATAGTGCCTCTGTTCAAATGAAGTGAAATCAAGCCCAAATCTGCTCAAAAGCTTTTCTCTCTAGTAGAGAAAGCTGTTTCATTCAGTATTCAGTGCAAATCTTGCCAAACTGAAAGATGCTTATGCCTTATGAAATACAATGTTTTCTGCAATGCTGTAAGACAGTTTTTAATGTGTTAGAAGTTATATGCAGAAAAACTTATGTTAGGACTTCAATGATCAAGATTGTCAGTTTACAGCTTTCTGAGTCCAGTAATGTTGAAATAGTGCATCTGTTCAAATGAAGTGAAATCAAACCCAAATCTGCTCAAAAGCTTGTCTCTCTATTAGAGAAAGCTGTTTCATTCAATATTCAGTGCAAATCTTGCCAAACTGAAAGATGCTTGTGCCTTATGAAATACAATGTTTTCTGCAATGCTGTAAGAGAGTTTTAATGTGTTAGAAGTTATATGCACAAAAACTTATGTTAGGACTTCAATGATCAAGATTGTCAGTTTACAGCTTTCTGAGTCCAGTAATGTTGAAATAGTGCCTCTGTTCAAATGAAGTGAAATCTAGCACAAATCTGCTCAAAAGCTTGTCTCTCTAATAGAGAAAGCTGTTTCATTCAATATTCAGTGCAAATCTTGCCAAACTGAAAGATGCTTATGCCTTATGAAATACAATGTTTTCTGCAATGCTGTAAGACAGTTTTTAATGTGTTAGAAGTTATATGCATAAAAACTTATGTTAGGACTTCAATGATCAAGATTGTCAGTTTACAGCTTTCTGAGTCCAGTAATGTTGAAATAGTGCCTCTGTTCAAATGAAGTGAAATCTAGCCCAAATCTGCTCAAAAGCTTGTCTCTCTAATAGAGAAAGCTGTTTCATTCAATATTCAGTGCAAATCTTGCCAAACTGAAAGATGCTTGTGCCTTCTGAAATACAATGTTTTCTGCAATGCTGTAAGACAGTTTTTAATGTGTTAGAAGTTATATGCACAAAAACTTATGTTAGGACTTCAATGATCAAGATTGTCAGTTTACAGCTTTCTGAGTCCAGTAATGTTGAAATAGTGCCTCTGTTCAAATGAAGTGAAATCAAGCCCAAATCTGCTCAAAAGCTTGTCTCTCTAATAGAGAAAGCTGTTTCATTCAGTATTCAGTGCAAATCTTGCCAAACTGAAAGATGCTTATGCCTTATGAAATACAATGTTTTCTGCAATGCTGTAAGACAGTTTTTAATGTGTTAGAAGTTATATACACAAAAACTAATGTTAGGACTGCAATGATCAAGATTGTCAGTTTACAGCTTTCTGAGTACAGTAATGTTGAAATAGTGCATCTGTTCAAATGAAGTGAAATCAAGCCCAAATCTGCTCAAAAGCTTGTCTCTCTATTAGAGAAAGCTGTTTCATTCAGTATTCAGTGCAAATCTTGCCAAACTGAAAGATGCTTATGCCTTATGAAATACAATGTTTTCTGCAATGCTGTAAGACAGTTTTTAATGTGTTAGAAGTTATATGCACAAAAACTTATGTTAGGACTTCAATGATCAAGATTGTCAGTTTACAGCTTTCTGAGTCCAGTAATGTTGAAATAGTGCCTATGTTCAAATGAAGTGAAATCAAGCCCAAATCTGCTCAAAAGCTTTTCTCTCTATTAGAGAAAGCTGTTTCATTCAGTATTCAGTGCAAATCTTGCCAAACTGAAAGATGCTTATGCCTTATGAAATACAATGTTTTCTGCAATGCTGTAAGACAGTTTTTAATGTGTTAGAAGTTATATACACAAAAACTAATGTTAGGACTGCAATGATCAAGATTGTCAGTTTACAGCTTTCTGAGTCCAGTAATGTTGAAATAGTGCATCTGTTCAAATGAAGTGAAATCAAGCCCAAATCTGCTCAAAAGCTTGTCTCTCTATTAGAGAAAGCTGTTTCATTCAGTATTCAGTGCAAATCTTGCCAAACTGAAAGATGCTTATGCCTTATGAAATACAATGTTTTCTGCAATGCTGTAAGACAGTTTTTAATGTGTTAGAAGTTATATGCACAAAAACTTATGTTAGGACTTCAATGATCAAGATTGTCAGTTTACAGCTTTCTGAGTCCAGTAATGTTGAAATAGTGCCTCTGTTCAAATGAAGTGAAATCAAGCCCAAATCTGCTCAAAAGCTTGTCTCTCTAATAGAGAAAGCTGTTTCATTCAGTATTCAGTGCAAATCTTGCCAAACTGAAAGATGCTTATGCCTTATGAAATACAATGTTTTCTGCAATGCTGTAAGACAGTTTTTAATGTGTTAGAAGTTATATGCATAAAAACTTATGTTAGGACTTCAATGATCAAGATTGTCAGTTTACAGCTTTCTGAGTCCAGTAATGTTGAAATAGTGCCTCTGTTCAAATGAAGTGAAATCTAGCCCAAATCTGCTCAAAAGCTTGTCTCTCTAATAGAGTTGTTCCGATTCCGATACTAGTATCGGAAATATCTCCGATACCACAACAAATTCTGGCATCGGCATCGGCGAGTACATGAACCCATATACCGATCCGATACCATTTTCTTAAAAAAGACCTAGTTATGACCGCAAGCTTTGCCTAACCGCTGCACGGTTCTTCTTCGCTGCTCAAAATGCATTGAAAACACAGGAAGTTGTGCTGTGTTGCCACAAGCAACCCCTGTTTAGAGCAGCGAAGAAGAAATGAAAACGCGTTAGCAGCCCTTATCTATATATGACTGGATCACTCATCACATTCTAAACTGCCAAAAGACAGTGAAGCCGCTACTATATTATAGATCAGTGGTTAGCAGTATGTCTCTGTAGTACCGGTAGTTACAGACTCTCGAGTATATTCAGTACCGGCAGCTGCGTTCAGTCGCTTCCGTGTAAGTCAAAGCGCAGGGCTCCAGACAGTAGCCGAATATATACTAGTGTCTGTGAATATTAAACTGCAAAATACTATTTAAATATTACTCCCGCAAAATCTACATCTCTGTGGGTGACTGGCACAGATGCGCGAGAGCTCGCTGTTTTGTAGTCTCTGCTGTGTGTCATGAGGACACGAACGCATAAACCGTCACTTCATGAGAATTTACCGTTTCATTTGAGAATACTGTCATATCATAAACACAGACACTCAAAGATCTTCATGGCAGCCCATTAAAATAAATGTTTGGTTTACATGAGTAAATTGACAATATATAAAGCTACTGTTGTAGCCTACAGTAATAATAATACGTCTCTATAATAATAATAATTATGCCTAGATGGTTGCTTGTTTTTTACTTGTTTTGTTGTAAAGAGATTATCTGATTAATAGATCTTTTTTTTATATTCCTAGACTTATTTGTTGCAGTTTTTTTATACAGTTATATTGTAAAACTTAAATACCTTTTTTAGTTTGCGGTGTTAGATTTTTGGCTGCATATGCATATGCAAGTTCTTTTTTGCATATGAAAATAAATAATACTGTCAAATTCATGTTAGATAATAAAAATACTGTAATAAATACAGTAGTTCACCATGTATTTGTTCATGTTTTATTGAGGGATCTGTCTGAAGCACACCATAAAAAGAATTCTAGCAATTTACACAGGGCTAGTAGTATATACAGCTGTATATACAGATACACACCCAGGTATCGGATCAGTACTCGGTATCGGCCGATACCCTGAGCCCAGGTATCGGAATCGGTATCGGGAAGAGAAAAAGGGTATCGGAACATCTCTACTCTCTAATAGAGAAAGCTGTTTCATTCAATATTCAGTGCAAATCTTGCCAAACTGAAAGATGCTTGTGCCTTATGAAATACAATGTTTTCTGCAATGCTGTAAGACAGTTTTTAATGTGTTAGAAGTTATATGCACAAAAACTTATGTTAGGACTTCAATGATCAAGATTGTCAGTTTACAGCTTTCTGAGTCCAGTAATGTTGAAATAGTGCATCTGTTCAAATGAAGTGAAATCAAGCCCAAATCTGCTCAAAAGCTTGTCTCTCTATTAGAGAAAGCTGTTTCATTCAGTATTCAGTGCAAATCTTGCCAAACTGAAAGATGCTTATGCCTTATGAAATACAATGTTTTCTGCAATGCTGTAAGACAGTTTTTAATGTGTTAGAAGTTATATGCACAAAAACTTATGTTAGGACTTCAATGATCAAGATTGTCAGTTTACAGCTTTCTGAGTCCAGTAATGCTGAAATAGTGTTTCTGTTGAAATGAAGTGAAATCAAGCCCAAATCTGCTCAAAAGCTTTTCTCTCTATTAGATAAAGCTGTTTCATTCAGTATTCAGTGCAAATCTTGCCAAACTGAAACAAGCTTATGTCTTATGAAGTACAATGTTTTCTGCAATGCTGTAAGACAGTTTTTAATGTGTTAGAAGTTATATGCACAAAAACTAATGTTAGGACTTCAATGATCAAGATTGTCAGTTTACAGCTTTCTGAGTCCAGTAATGCTGAAATAGTGTTTCTGTTGAAATGAAGTGAAATCAAGCCCAAGTCTGCTCAAAAGCTTTTCTCTCTATTAGATAAAGCTGTTTCATTCAGTATTCAGTGCAAATCTTGCCAAACTGAAACAAGCTTATGTCTTATGAAGTACAATGTTTTCTGCAATGCTGTAAGACAGTTTTTAATGTGTTAGAAGTTATATGCACAAAAACTTATGTTAGGACTTCAATGATCAAGATTGTCAGTTTACAGCTTTCTGAGTCCAGTAATGCTGAAATAGTGTTTCTATTGAAATGAAGTGAAATCAAGCCCAAATCTGCTCAAAAGCTTTTCTCTCTATTAGATAAAGCTGTTTCATTCAGTATTCAGTGCAAATCTTGCCAAACTGAAACAAGCTTATGTCTTATGAAGTACAATGTTTTCTGCAATGCTGTAAGACAGTTTTGAATGTGTTAGAAGTTATATGCACAAAAACTAATGTTAGGACTTCAATGATCAAGATTGTCAGTTTACAGCTTTCTGAGTCCAGTAATGCTGAAATAGTGTTTCTGTTGAAATGCAGTGAAATCAAGCCCAAATCTGCTCAAAAGCTTTTCTCTCTATTAGATAAAGCTGTTTCATTCAGTATTCAGTGCAAATCTTGCCAAACTGAAACAAGCCTATGTCTTATGAAGTACAATGTTTTCTGCAATGCTGTAAGACAGCTTTTAATGTGTTAGAAGTTATATGCACAAAAACTTATGTTAGGACTTCAATGATCAAGATTGTCAGTTTACAGCTTTCTGAGTCCAGTAATGCTGAAATAGTGTTTCTGTTGAAATGAAGTGAAATCAAGCCCAAATCTGCTCAAAAGCTTTTCTCTCTATTAGATAAAGCTGTTTCATTCAGTATTCAGTGCAAATCTTGCCAAACTGAAACAAGCTTATGCCTTATGAAGTACAATGTTTTCTGCAATGCTGTAAGACAGTTTTTAATGCGTTAGAAGTTATATGCACAAAAACTAATGTTAGGACTTCAATGATCAAGATTGTCAGTTCACAGCTTTCTGAGTCCAGTAATGCTGAAATAGTGTTTCTGTTCAAATGAAGTGAAATCAAGCCCAAATCTGCTCAAAAGCTTTTCTCTCTATTAGATAAAGCTGTTTCATTCAGTATTCAGTGCAAATCTTGCCAAACTGAAACATGCTTATGTCTTATGAAATAAAATGTTTTCTGCAATGCTGTAAGACAGTTTTTAATGTGTTAGAAGTTATATACACAAAAACTAATGTTAGGACTGCAATGATCAAGATTGTCAGTTTACAGCTTTCTGAGTCCAGTAATGTTGAAATAGTGTTTCTGTTCAAATGAAGTGAAATCAAGCCCAAATCTGCTCAAAAGCTTTTCTCTCTATTAGAGAAAGCTGTTTCATTCAATATTCAGTGCAAATCTTGCCAAACTGAAACAAGCGTATGCCTTATAAAGTACAATGTTTTCTGCAATGCTGTAAGACAGTTTTTAATGTGTTAGAAGTTATATGCACAAAAACTAATGTTAGGACTGCAATGATCAAGATTGTCAGTTTACAGCTTTCTGAGTCCAGTAATGTTGAAATAGTGTTTCTGTTCAAATGAAGTGAAATCAAGCCCAAATCTGCTCAAAAGCTTTTCTCTCTATTAGATAAAGCTGTTTCATTCAGTATTCAGTGCAAATCTTGCCAAACTGAAACAAGCTTATGTCTTATGAAGTACAATGTTTTCTGCAATGCTGTAAGACAGTTTTTAATGTGTTAGAAGTTATATGCACAAAAACTTATGTTAGGACTTCAATGATCAAGATTGTCAGTTTACAGTTTTCTGAGTCCAGTAATGCTGAAATAGTGTTTCTGTTGAAATGAAGTGAAATCAAGCCCAAATCTGCTCAAAAGCTTTTCTCTCTATTAGATAAAGCTGTTTCATTCAGTATTCAGTGCAAATCTTGCCAAACTGAAACAAGCTTATGTCTTATGAAGTACAATGTTTTCTGCAATGCTGTAAGACAGTTTTTAATGTGTTAGAAGTTATATGCACAAAAACTAATGTTAGGACTTCAATGATCAAGATTGTCAGTTTACAGCTTTCTGAGTCCAGTAATGCTGAAATAGTGTTTCTGTTGAAATGAAGTGAAATCAAGCCCAAATCTGCTCAAAAGCTTTTCTCTCTATTAGATAAAGCTGTTTCATTCAGTATTCAGTGCAAATCTTGCCAAACTGAAACAAGCTTATGCCTTATGAAGTACAATGTTTTCTGCAATGCTGTAAGACAGTTTTTAATGTGTTAGAAGTTATATGCACAAAAACTAATGTTAGGACTTCAATGATCAAGATTGTCAGTTTACAGCTTTCTGAGTCCAGTAATGCTGAAATAGTGTTTCTGTTGAAATGAAGTGAAATCAAGCCCAAATCTGCTCAAAAGCGTTTCTCTCTATTAGATAAAGCTGTTTCATTCAGTATTCAGTGCAAATCTTGCCAAACTGAAACAAGCTTATGTCTTATGAAGTACAATGTTTTCTGCAATGCTGTAAGACAGTTTTTAATGTGTTAGAAGTTATATGCACAAAAACTAATGTTAGGACTTCAATGACCAAGATTGTCAGTTTACAGCTTTCTGAGTCCAGTAATGCTGAAATAGTGTTTCTGTTGAAATGAAGTGAAATCAAGCCCAAATCTGCTCAAAAGCTTTTCTCTCTATTAGATAAAGCTGTTTCATTCAGTATTCAGTGCAAATCTTGCCAAACTGAAACAAGCTTATGTCTTATGAAGTACAATGTTTTCTGCAATGCTGTAAGACAGTTTTTAATGTGTTAGAAGTTATATGCACAAAAACTTATGTTAGGACTTCAATGATCAAGATTGTCAGTTTACAGCTTTCTGAGTCCAGTAATGCTGAAATAGTGTTTCTGTTGAAATGAAGTGAAATCAAGCCCAAATCTGCTCAAAAGCTTTTCTCTCTATTAGATAAAGCTGTTTCATTCAGTATTCAGTGCAAATCTTGCCAAACTGAAACAAGCTTATGTCTTATGAAGTACAATGTTTTCTGCAATGCTGTAAGACAGTTTTTAATGTGTTAGAAGTTATATGCACAAAAACTAATGTTAGGACTGCAATGATCAAGATTGTCAGTTTACAGCTTTCTGAGTCCAGTAATGTTGAAATAGTGTTTCTGTTCAAATGAAGTGAAATCAAGCCCAAATCTGCTCAAAAGCTTTTCTCTCTATTAGAGAAAGCTGTTTCATTCAGTATTCAGTGCAAATCTTGCCAAACTGAAACAAGCTTATGTCTTATGAAGTACAATGTTTTCTGCAATGCTGTAAGACAGTTTTTAATGTGTTAGAAGTTATATGCACAAAAACTAATGTTAGGACTGCAATGATCAAGATTGTCAGTTTACAGCTTTCTGAGTCCAGTAATGTTGAAATAGTGTTTCTGTTCAAATGAAGTGAAATCAAGCCCAAATCTGCTCAAAAGCTTTTCTCTCTATTAGATAAAGCTGTTTCATTCAGTATTCAGTGCAAATCTTGCCAAACTGAAACATGCTTTATGTCTTATGAAATAAAATGTTTTCTGCAATGCTGTAAGACAGTTTTTAATGTGTTAGAAGTTATATACACAAAAACTAATGTTAGGACTGCAATGATCAAGATTGTCAGTTTACAGCTTTCTGAGTCCAGTAATGTTGAAATAATGTTTCTGTTCAAATGAAGTGAAATCAAGCCCAAATCTGCTCAAAAGCTTTTCTCACTATTAGAGAAAGCTGTTTCATTCAATATTCAGTGCAAATCTTGCCAAACTGAAACAAGCTTATGCCTTATGAAGTACAATGTTTTCTGCAATGCTATAAGACAGTTTTTAATGTGTTAGAAGTTATATGCACAAAAACTAATGTTAGGACTGCAATGATCAAGATTGTCAGTTTACAGCTTTCTGAGTCCAGTAATGTTGAAATTGTGTTTCTGTTCAAATGAAGTGAAATCAAGCCCATATCTGCTCAAAAGCTTTTCTCTCTATTAGAGAAAGCTGTTTCATTCAATATTCAGTGCAAATCTTGCCAAACTGAAACAAGCTTATGTCTTATGAAGTACAATGTTTTCTGCAATGCTGTAAGACAGTTTTTAATGTGTTAGAAGTTATATGCACAAAAACTTATGTTAGGACTTCAATGACCAAGATTGTCAGTTTACAGCTTTCTGAGTCCAGTAATGTTGAAATAGTGCCTCTGTTCAAATGAAGTGAAATCAAGCCCAAATCTGCTCAAAAGCTTGTCTCTCTATTAGAGAAAGCTGTTTCATTCAGTATTCAGTGCAAATCTTGCCAATCTGAAAGATGCTTATGCCATATGAAATACAATGTTTGCTGCAATGCTGTAAGACAGTTTTTAATGTGTTAGAAGTTATATGCACAAAAACTTATGTTAGGACTTCAATGATCAAGATTGTCAGTTTACAGCTTTCTGAGTCCAGTAATGTTGAAATAGTGCCTCTGTTCAAATGAAGTGAAATCAAGCCCAAATCTGCTCAAAAGCTTTTCTCTCTAGTAGAGAAACCTGTTTCATTCAGTATTCAGTGCAAATCTTGCCAATCTGAAAGATGCTTATGCCATATGAAATACAATGTTTGCTGCAATGCTGTAAGACAGTTTTTAATGTGTTAGAAGTTATATGCACAAAAACTTATGTTAGGACTTCAATGATCAAGATTGTCAGTTTACAGCTTTCTGAGTCCAGTAATGTTGAAATAGTGCCTCTGTTCAAATGAAGTGAAATCAAGCCCAAATCTGCTCAAAAGCTTTTCTCTCTAGTAGAGAAAGCTGTTTCATTCAGTATTCAGTGCAAATCTTGCCAAACTGAAAGATGCTTATGCCTTATGAAATACAATGTTTTCTGCAATGCTGTAAGACAGTTTTTAATGTGTTAGAAGTTATATGCAGAAAAACTTATGTTAGGACTTCAATGATCAAGATTGTCAGTTTACAGCTTTCTGAGTCCAGTAATGTTGAAATAGTGCATCTGTTCAAATGAAGTGAAATCAAACCCAAATCTGCTCAAAAGCTTGTCTCTCTATTAGAGAAAGCTGTTTCATTCAATATTCAGTGCAAATCTTGCCAAACTGAAAGATGCTTGTGCCTTATGAAATACAATGTTTTCTGCAATGCTGTAAGAGAGTTTTAATGTGTTAGAAGTTATATGCACAAAAACTTATGTTAGGACTTCAATGATCAAGATTGTCAGTTTACAGCTTTCTGAGTCCAGTAATGTTGAAATAGTGCCTCTGTTCAAATGAAGTGAAATCTAGCACAAATCTGCTCAAAAGCTTGTCTCTCTAATAGAGAAAGCTGTTTCATTCAATATTCAGTGCAAATCTTGCCAAACTGAAAGATGCTTATGCCTTATGAAATACAATGTTTTCTGCAATGCTGTAAGACAGTTTTTAATGTGTTAGAAGTTATATGCATAAAAACTTATGTTAGGACTTCAATGATCAAGATTGTCAGTTTACAGCTTTCTGAGTCCAGTAATGTTGAAATAGTGCCTCTGTTCAAATGAAGTGAAATCTAGCCCAAATCTGCTCAAAAGCTTGTCTCTCTAATAGAGAAAGCTGTTTCATTCAATATTCAGTGCAAATCTTGCCAAACTGAAAGATGCTTGTGCCTTCTGAAATACAATGTTTTCTGCAATGCTGTAAGACAGTTTTTAATGTGTTAGAAGTTATATGCACAAAAACTTATGTTAGGACTTCAATGATCAAGATTGTCAGTTTACAGCTTTCTGAGTCCAGTAATGTTGAAATAGTGCCTCTGTTCAAATGAAGTGAAATCAAGCCCAAATCTGCTCAAAAGCTTGTCTCTCTAATAGAGAAAGCTGTTTCATTCAGTATTCAGTGCAAATCTTGCCAAACTGAAAGATGCTTATGCCTTATGAAATACAATGTTTTCTGCAATGCTGTAAGACAGTTTTTAATGTGTTAGAAGTTATATACACAAAAACTAATGTTAGGACTGCAATGATCAAGATTGTCAGTTTACAGCTTTCTGAGTACAGTAATGTTGAAATAGTGCATCTGTTCAAATGAAGTGAAATCAAGCCCAAATCTGCTCAAAAGCTTGTCTCTCTATTAGAGAAAGCTGTTTCATTCAGTATTCAGTGCAAATCTTGCCAAACTGAAAGATGCTTATGCCTTATGAAATACAATGTTTTCTGCAATGCTGTAAGACAGTTTTTAATGTGTTAGAAGTTATATGCACAAAAACTTATGTTAGGACTTCAATGATCAAGATTGTCAGTTTACAGCTTTCTGAGTCCAGTAATGTTGAAATAGTGCCTATGTTCAAATGAAGTGAAATCAAGCCCAAATCTGCTCAAAAGCTTTTCTCTCTATTAGAGAAAGCTGTTTCATTCAGTATTCAGTGCAAATCTTGCCAAACTGAAAGATGCTTATGCCTTATGAAATACAATGTTTTCTGCAATGCTGTAAGACAGTTTTTAATGTGTTAGAAGTTATATACACAAAAACTAATGTTAGGACTGCAATGATCAAGATTGTCAGTTTACAGCTTTCTGAGTCCAGTAATGTTGAAATAGTGCATCTGTTCAAATGAAGTGAAATCAAGCCCAAATCTGCTCAAAAGCTTGTCTCTCTATTAGAGAAAGCTGTTTCATTCAGTATTCAGTGCAAATCTTGCCAAACTGAAAGATGCTTATGCCTTATGAAATACAATGTTTTCTGCAATGCTGTAAGACAGTTTTTAATGTGTTAGAAGTTATATGCACAAAAACTTATGTTAGGACTTCAATGATCAAGATTGTCAGTTTACAGCTTTCTGAGTCCAGTAATGTTGAAATAGTGCCTCTGTTCAAATGAAGTGAAATCAAGCCCAAATCTGCTCAAAAGCTTGTCTCTCTAATAGAGAAAGCTGTTTCATTCAGTATTCAGTGCAAATCTTGCCAAACTGAAAGATGCTTATGCCTTATGAAATACAATGTTTTCTGCAATGCTGTAAGACAGTTTTTAATGTGTTAGAAGTTATATGCATAAAAACTTATGTTAGGACTTCAATGATCAAGATTGTCAGTTTACAGCTTTCTGAGTCCAGTAATGTTGAAATAGTGCCTCTGTTCAAATGAAGTGAAATCTAGCCCAAATCTGCTCAAAAGCTTGTCTCTCTAATAGAGTTGTTCCGATTCCGATACTAGTATCGGAAATATCTCCGATACCACAACAAATTCTGGCATCGGCATCGGCGAGTACATGAACCCATATACCGATCCGATACCATTTTCTTAAAAAAGACCTAGTTATGACCGCAAGCTTTGCCTAACCGCTGCACGGTTCTTCTTCGCTGCTCAAAATGCATTGAAAACACAGGAAGTTGTGCTGTGTTGCCACAAGCAACCCCTGTTTAGAGCAGCGAAGAAGAAATGAAAACGCGTTAGCAGCCCTTATCTATATATGACTGGATCACTCATCACATTCTAAACTGCCAAAAGACAGTGAAGCCGCTACTATATTATAGATCAGTGGTTAGCAGTATGTCTCTGTAGTACCGGTAGTTACAGACTCTCGAGTATATTCAGTACCGGCAGCTGCGTTCAGTCGCTTCCGTGTAAGTCAAAGCGCAGGGCTCCAGACAGTAGCCGAATATATACTAGTGTCTGTGAATATTAAACTGCAAAATACTATTTAAATATTACTCCCGCAAAATCTACATCTCTGTGGGTGACTGGCACAGATGCGCGAGAGCTCGCTGTTTTGTAGTCTCTGCTGTGTGTCATGAGGACACGAACGCATAAACCGTCACTTCATGAGAATTTACCGTTTCATTTGAGAATACTGTCATATCATAAACACAGACACTCAAAGATCTTCATGGCAGCCCATTAAAATAAATGTTTGGTTTACATGAGTAAATTGACAATATATAAAGCTACTGTTGTAGCCTACAGTAATAATAATACGTCTCTATAATAATAATAATTATGCCTAGATGGTTGCTTGTTTTTTACTTGTTTTGTTGTAAAGAGATTATCTGATTAATAGATCTTTTTTTTATATTCCTAGACTTATTTGTTGCAGTTTTTTTATACAGTTATATTGTAAAACTTAAATACCTTTTTTAGTTTGCGGTGTTAGATTTTTGGCTGCATATGCATATGCAAGTTCTTTTTTGCATATGAAAATAAATAATACTGTCAAATTCATGTTAGATAATAAAAATACTGTAATAAATACAGTAGTTCACCATGTATTTGTTCATGTTTTATTGAGGGATCTGTCTGAAGCACACCATAAAAAGAATTCTAGCAATTTACACAGGGCTAGTAGTATATACAGCTGTATATACAGATACACACCCAGGTATCGGATCAGTACTCGGTATCGGCCGATACCCTGAGCCCAGGTATCGGAATCGGTATCGGGAAGAGAAAAAGGGTATCGGAACATCTCTACTCTCTAATAGAGAAAGCTGTTTCATTCAATATTCAGTGCAAATCTTGCCAAACTGAAAGATGCTTGTGCCTTATGAAATACAATGTTTTCTGCAATGCTGTAAGACAGTTTTTAATGTGTTAGAAGTTATATGCACAAAAACTTATGTTAGGACTTCAATGATCAAGATTGTCAGTTTACAGCTTTCTGAGTCCAGTAATGTTGAAATAGTGCATCTGTTCAAATGAAGTGAAATCAAGCCCAAATCTGCTCAAAAGCTTGTCTCTCTATTAGAGAAAGCTGTTTCATTCAGTATTCAGTGCAAATCTTGCCAAACTGAAAGATGCTTATGCCTTATGAAATACAATGTTTTCTGCAATGCTGTAAGACAGTTTTTAATGTGTTAGAAGTTATATGCACAAAAAACTTATGTTAGGACTTCAATGATCAAGATTGTCAGTTTACAGCTTTCTGAGTCCAGTAATGCTGAAATAGTGTTTCTGTTGAAATGAAGTGAAATCAAGCCCAAATCTGCTCAAAAGCTTTTCTCTCTATTAGATAAAGCTGTTTCATTCAGTATTCAGTGCAAATCTTGCCAAACTGAAACAAGCTTATGTCTTATGAAGTACAATGTTTTCTGGCAATGCTGTAAGACAGTTTTTTAATGTGTTAGAAGTTATATGCACAAAAACTAATGTTAGGACTTCAATGATCAAGATTGTCAGTTTACAGCTTTCTGAGTCCAGTAATGCTGAAATAGTGTTTCTGTTGAAAATGAAGTGAAATCAAGCCCAAATCTGCTCAAAAGCTTTTCTCTCTATTAGATAAAGCTGTTTCATTCAGTATTCAGTGCAAATCTTGCCAAACTGAAACAAGCTTATGTCTTATGAAGTACAATGTTTTCTGCAATGCTGTAAGACAGTTTTTAATGTGTTAGAAGTTATATGCACAAAAACTTATGTTAGGACTTCAATGATCAAGATTGTCAGTTTACAGCTTTCTTGAGTCCAGTAATGCTGAAATAGTGTTTCTATTGAAATGAAGTGAAATCAAGCCCAAATCTGCTCAAAAAGCTTTTCTCTCTATTAGATAAAGCTGTTTCATTCAGTATTCAGTGCAAATCTTGCCAAACTGAAACAAGCTTATGTCTTATGAAGTACAATGTTTTCTGCAATGCTGTAAGACAGTTTTGAATGTGTTAGAAGTTATATGCACAAAAACTAATGTTAGGACTTCAATGATCAAGATTGTCAGTTTACAGCTTTCTGAGTCCAGTAATGCTGAAATAGTGTTTCTGTTGAAATGAAGTGAAATCAAGCCCAAATCTGCTCAAAAGCTTTTCTCTCTATTAGATAAAGCTGTTTCATTCAGTATTCAGTGCAAATCTTGCCAAACTGAAACAAGCTTATGTCTTATGAAGTACAATGTTTTCTGCAATGCTGTAAGACAGTTTTAATGTGTTAGAAGTTATATGCACAAAAACTTATGTTAGGACTTCAATGATCAAGATTGTCAGTTTACAGCTTTCTGAGTCCAGTAATGCTGAAATAGTGTTTCTGTTGAAATGAAGTGAAATCAAGCCCAAATCTGCTCAAAAGCTTTTCTCTCTATTAGATAAAGCTGTTTCATTCAGTATTCAGTGCAAATCTTGCCAAACTGAAAACAAGCTTATGTCTTATGAAGTACAATGTTTTCTGCAATGCTGTAAGACAGTTTTTAATGTGTTAGAAGTTATATGCACAAAAACTAATGTTAGGACTTCAATGATCAAGATTGTCAGTTTACAGCTTTCTGAGTCCAGTAATGCTGAAATAGTGTTTCTGTTCAAATGAAGTGAAATCAAGCCCAAATCTGCTCAAAAGCTTTTCTCTCTATTAGATAAAGCTGTTTCATTCAGTATTCAGTGCAAATCTTGCCAAACTGAAACATGCTTATGTTCTTATGAAATAAATGTTTTCTGCAAATGCTTGTAAGACAGTTTTAATGTGTTAGAAGTTATATAGCACAAAACTTATGTTAGGACTTGCAATGATCAAGATTGTCAGTTTACAGCTTTCTGAGTCCAGTAATGTCTGAAATAGTGTTTCTGTTCAAATGAAGTGAAATCAAGCCCAAATCTGCTCAAAAGCTTTTCTCTCTATTAGAAAAGCTGTTTCATTCAATATTCAGTGCAAATCTTGCCAAACTGAAACAAGCTTATGCCTTATAATAGTACAATGTTTTTCTGCAATGCTAAGACAGTTTATAATGTGTTAGAAGTTATATGCACAAAAACTAATGTTGAGGACTT